>NW_027202987.1:0-121108 GCF_024711535.1 Dipodomys merriami | reverse complement strand
GGTGAAGGAGAGAGTGAGGGTTTGGGTGAGGGTTAGGGTTAGGGTGAGTGTTAGGGTTAGGGTTAGGGTGAGGTTAAGTGTTAGGATGACAGTTACGGTGAGGGTGAGGGTTAGGCTTAGGTTTAGTGTTAGGGTGAGGGTTAGGGTTAGGGCTAGGGTGAGGGTTAGGGTGATGGTTAGGTGGAAGTTTAGGGTTAGGGTTAGGGTTTGGGTTAGGTTGAGGGATAGGGTGAGAGGAAGGGGTAGGCTGAGGGTGAGGGATATGGTTATGGTGAGGGTAAGGGTTAGGCTGAGGCTTAGGTTGAGAGTGAACATTTGTGTTAGCATCAGTGTTGGGTTTAGGGTGAGTCTTAGGGTTAGGCTGAGGGGTAGTTTTAGGGTTAGTGTGAGGGTTAGGGTTAGGGTTAGGTTTAGGGTGAGGGTAAGGGTTAGGGTGAGGTTGAGGGTTGGTTAGAGTTAGCCTTAGTGTGAGGATGAGGGTTAGGGTTAGGTTTAGGGTGAGTGTGAGTGTGAGGGTTAGGTTTAGGATTAGGGTTAGGCTTAGGGTAGGCTGAGGTTGAGGGTATGAGTGAGGCTCACGCTAGCCCTCACGGTTAGGGTTAGGGTGAGGGGCAGATTTAGGGTTAGAGTTAGGGTGAGGCTTAGATTTAGTGTGAGGGTTATGGTTTGGGTAAGGGTTAGGGTGATGCTAAGTGTTAGGGTGAGGGTTAGGGTCAGAGTGAGGGTTAAGGTTAGCCTAAGTGTTACGCTGTGGGTTAGGGTAAGGGTTAGGGTTAGGGTTAGGGTTAGGGTGAGGGTGAGGGTTATGGTTAGGGTTAGGATGAGTGTTAGGGTTAGGGTGATGTTTATGGTGAAAGTGAAAATTAGGGAGAGTGAGAGGGTTCGGGTGAGGGTGAGGGTTAGGTTGTGGGTGAGATTGAGGTTTAGGGTTTGGGTGAGGGTGAGGGTTAGGGTGATGTTTAGGTTGAGGGTGAGGTTTAGATTGAGAGTTAGGCTTCAGGGTATAGGAAGGGATAGGGTGTAGGTGAGGGTTAGGGTGAGGGTGAGGCTTAGGGTGACCATGAGGTTTAAGGTTGGGGGAGGATTAGGGTTAATGTTAGGGTTCGGGTTAGGGTTAAGGTTAGGGTTAGGCTGAGTATTAGGGTGAGAGGTAGGGTTAGGGTTAGGATGAGGTTTAGGCTTAGTGTGACGGTTACGGTTAGGTTTAGGGTTAGGGTTAGTGTGAGGATAAGAGTTAGGGTGAGGGATAGGGTGAGACTGAGGTATAGGGTTAGCTTTAGGGTTAGGGTGAATGTTAGGGTGGGGGTTAGGGTGAGGGTTAGGGTTCGGGTTAGGGTTGGGTGAGGGTTAGGGTGAGTGTAAGGGTTAGGGTGAGGGTTAGGTTGAGGTTGAGGGATAGGGTTATGGTGAGGGTAAGGATTAGGGCAACGGTTAGATTAAGGTTGATGTTTAGGCTTATCATTAATGTTAGGGAGATGGTGAGGGTTAGGGTGAGGTTGAGGGTTAGGCTGAGGGGTAGGAATAGGGTTAGGGTTAGAGTTAGGGTTAGGGTGAGTGTTAGGGTTACGGATAGGGTGAGGGTGAGGGTTAGGGAAAGGGTTAGGGTCAGGGTTAGGATGAGGGAGAGGGTTAGGGTTACCATTAGCATTAGGGTTAGGTTTAGGTTGAGTGTTAGGGTTAGGTTGAGGGGTAGGGTTAGCATTAGGGTTAGGGTTAGGCTTATGGTGCAGGTTAGGGTTAGGATTAGGTTTAGGGTTAGCGTGAGGCTGAGGGTGAGGGTGAGGGTGAGGGTGAGAGTGAGGGTGAGGGTTAAGTTTAGCGTTAGGTTTAGGGTGAGAACTAGGGTGAGGGTCAGGGCTAAGGTGAGGGTTTGGGTGAAGGTGAGGTTTTCGGTCAGGAAAGGTATAGATTTAGGTTTAGGCTGAGGATTACAGTGAGGGTGAGGTTTAAGTTTAGGGTTAGGGTTAGGGGTAGGGTTAGGGTTAGGGTTAAGTTGAGGGTTTATGGTTAGGGTGTTGTTTAGGGAGAGGGTGAGAGTGAGAGTGAGGATTCATTTGAGGGTGTGGCTAAGGGTGTTGGTGAAGATTAGGGTGAGAGTGAAGGTGAGGGTGAGGGTGAGAGTTAGGGTGTTGGTGAGGGGTAGGTTTAGGGTGAGGGTTAGTGTGAAGGTGAGAGTTTCGGTCAGGTTGAGGGTTAGGTTAAGTGTAAGAGTGAGGCTTAGGTTTAGGGTGAGGGGTAGGATGAGGGGTAGGGTTAGGGTTAGGGAGAGGGTTAGGGTGAGGGTTACGTTTAGGTTTAGGGTGAGGATTAGGTTTAGTGTGAAGGTTAGTGTTAGGGTTAGTGTAAGGATCAGGGTTAGGTTGAGGATTAGGGTGAGAGTGAGGGTTAGGGTTAGATTAAGTTTTAGGGTGAGGGTTAAAGTTAGGGTTAGCGTGAGGGTTAGGGTTGGGGTGAGGGTTAGGGTTAGGATTCGGGTGAGTGTTAAGGTGAGGGTGAGGTTTAGGGTGAGGGTGAGGGTTAGGGTTAGGGTGAGTGTGAGGATTAGGTTTAGGGTTACTCTTAGGGCTATGGTGAGGGTTTGGGTTAGGGTGAGGTTTAGGGTGAGGGTGAGGTTTAGGGTTAGCGTTAGGGTTAAGGTGTGAGTTAGGGTGAGAGTTAGGGTTAGGGTGAGGGTGAGGGTTAGGTTTAGGGTTAGGGTGATGTTTAGGGTTAGGGTGTGCATTAGGGATAGGTTTATGGTTAGGGTGAGGGTTAGGTTTATGTTTAGGGTTCAAGTTAAAGTGAGTGTGAGGGTGAGTGTTAGGGTTAGGATTAGGGCTCGGGTTAGTGTTAGGCTGAGGGTGAGTGTGAGGGTTAGGGTTAGGGTAATGTTTTGGGTTAGCGTTAGTTTGAGGGTTAGATTTAGGGTTAGGGTGAGGTTTAGGGTGAGGATTATGGTTAGGGTTAGGGTGAGGGTTAGGTTTAGTGTGAGGGTTATGGTTAGGTTTAGGGTGAGGGTGTGGGTAAAGGTTAGGGTGAGGGTCAGTGTGAGGGTGAGGTTTAGGGTAAGGGTTAGGGTGAGTGTTTGGGTGAGGTTTAGGTTTAGGTTTAGGGTTAGTGTGAGGGTTAGGATGAGGGTAAGGGTTAGGGTGAGGTTTAGGTTGTGGTTGAGTATTAGGGTTAGCATTATTCTTAGGGTGAGGGTTAGGGTTGGGTATAGCATTAGGGTTAGGGTTAGGGTTAGGGTGAGGGTTAGAATTAGGGTTAAGGTGAGGGTGAGGTTTAGGGTTAGCATTAGGTTTACAGTTAGGTTTAGAGTGAGTGTGAGGGTGAGGGTGAGGGTTAGGAATATGTTTAGGTTTAGGTTGAGGCTGAGGTTGAGGATGAGGTTGAGTTTGAGGGTTAGGGTTAGGGTTTGGCTTAGGGTGAGGTGTAGGGTGAGGGCCAGGGTTAAGGTGAGGGTTAGGGTTAGGGTGCGGTTTTCGGTTAGGAAAGGGTTAGGTTTAAGTTTAGGGTGAGGATTAGGCTGAGGGTGAGGTTGAAGGTGAGGGTTAGGGTTAAGGTGAGGTTTAGGGTTAGGGTTAGCCTGAGGGTTAGGGTTATGTTGATGATTAGGGTGAGGGTGAGGGAGAGGGTTAGGGTGTAGGTGAGGGTTAGGGTGACGGTGAGGGTTAGGGTGATGCTGTGGGTTAGGTTGAGGGTTAAGGTTAGTGTGAGGGTTAGGATTAGTGTTAGTGTGAGGCAAAGGTTTAGGGTGAGGATTAGGATGAGAGTAAGAGTTAGGGTTAGGTTTAGCCTTAGGGTTAGGGTGAGGTATAGGGTTAGAGTTCGGGTTAAGGTTAGGTTGAGGGTGAGGGTTAGACTTAGGGTTAGGGTGAGGGTTAGGTTTGGGGTGAGTCTTAGGGTTACAGTTAGGGTGAGGTTGAGGGTGATGGTGAGGGTTCGGGTGAGGGTTAGGCTGTGAGTTAGGGTTAAGTTTATGGTTAGGGTAAGGGTTAGGGTGAGGTTGAGGGTGAGGGTTAGGGTTAGGGTGACATTGAGGGTTAGGGTGACAGTGGGGGTTAGGGTGAGGGTGAGGTTTAGGTTTAGTGTTAGTGTTACAGTGAGGGTGAGAGTCAGGGTTAGGATTAGGGTGAGGGTTAAAGTGAGGGTTATGGTTAGACTTTGGTTTAGTGTTAGTGTGAGGATTAGGGTTAGTGTTAGGTTTATAGTGAGGGTAAGGGTTAAGATGAGGGTTAGGCTCACGTGTATGTTTAAGGTAAGGGTTAGGGAGAGGGTGAGGGTAAGGGTTAGGGTGAGGGTTAGGGTGAGGGTGAGGGTTAGGTTTAGCATTAGGGTTAGGTTTTGGGTTAGGATGAGGGGTGGGTTAATGTTAGGGTGAGGATGAGGGTTAGGGTTAGCATTAGGTTTAGGGTTAGAGTGAGGGTGAGGGTTAGGGTTAGGGTTAGGGTGAGTGTGAGGTTGAGGGTTAGGGTTAGGGGTAGGGTGAGGGTTAAGGTTAAGGTGTGGGTTCCGGTTAGGGTGAGGGTGAGGCTAAGGATTAGGGTGAGGTTTAGTGTCTGGGTGAGTGTTAGGGTTTGAATAAGAGTTAGGGTTTGGGTTAGGATGAGGTTGAGGGTGAGGGTTAGGGTTAGGGTTAGGGTTAGGGTTAGGGTGAGTTTGAAGGTGAGGGTTAGGGTGAGGTTTAGGTTTAGGGTTAGGGTTAGGGTTAGGATATGTGTTAGGGTGAGGGCTAGGGTGAGGGTGAGGGTTCGGGTTTGTGTTAGGGTGAGGGTAAGTGTTAGGGTGAGGGGTAGTGTGAGGGGTAGGGTTAGGGTTAGGGTGAGTGTGAGGGTTAGGTTTAGCGTGAGTGTGAGGGTCAGGATTAGGGTGAGGGTTCGTGTTAGGGTTAGGATTAGGGTTGGGGTGAGAGTGAGGGTTATGTTTAGGGTTAGGGTGAGGGTTAGGTTTAGGGTGATGTTTAGGGTGAGTGTGAGGGTTAGGGTGACAGTGATGGTTCGGGTGAGGGTGAGGATTAGGGTGTGGATGAGGGTTATGGTGAGGGTGAGGGTTAGGGTTAGATTTAGGGTGTGGATTAGGGTTAGGGTTAGGATTAGGGTGAGGGGTATGATCAGGGATAGGGTGAGTTTTTGGGTTAGTGTGAGTTTTAGGGTTAGGTTTAGGGTAAGTGTGAGGATAACGGTTAGGGTGAGGGATAGGATTATTGTTAGGGTTAGGGAGAAGATTAAGGTTAGGTTTAGGGTTATGGTGAGATTGAGGGTTAGGTTGAGGTGAGGGTTCGGGTTTGGGTGAGGTTTAGGGTGATGGTGAGGGTTAGGGTTAGGGTTAAGGTGAGGGTGAGGATCAGAATAATGGTTAGTGTTAGGTTTAGGGTGAGGGTGAGGTTTCAGATTAGGATTAGGGTTAGGGTTAGGCTTAGTGTGAGGGTGAGGGTGAGGATGAGGGTGAGGGTTAGGGTTAGGGTGAGGGTTAGGGTTATGGTTAGGGTTAGGGTTAGGATGAGCTTTATGCTGAGGGTTAGGGTTAGAGTTAGTGTGCAGGTTAGGTTTAGGGTTAAGGTTAGCGTGAGGGTGAGGGTTTAGTTTAGGTAACGTTTAGGGTAAGATTAGGGTGAAGTTTAGGATGAGGTTGAGGGTTAAGATGAGGTTTTCGGTTAGGGTGAGCATTAGGGTTAGGATTAGGGTCAGGGTTATTGTTAGGGTGATGTTTAGGGTGAGGGTGAGGGTGAAGGTTCGGGTGAGGGGGAGGGTTAGAGTTAGGGTTAGCTTGAGGCTTATGGTTATGGTTAGGGTAATGGTGAAGGTTAGGGTGAGTGTGAGGTTGAGGGTGAGGGTTAGGGTGAGGGTTAGAATGAGGGTGAGCGTTAGGGTGAGAGTGAGGGTTCGGGGGAGGGTTCGGGGGAGGGGGAGGGTTATGGTTATGGTTTGGTTTAGAGTTAGGGTTAGGGTGTGGATGACGGTTAGGGTTAGGATTAGAGTTAGGGTGATGGTAAGGCTTCGGGTGAGGGTTAGGGTGAGGATGAGAGTTAGGGTTAGGGTGAGGGTGAGGGTAAGTGTTAGCGTGAGGACTAGGGTTAGGTTTAGGATTAGGGTGAGTGTTAGGGTTATGGTGAGGGTGAGGCTGAGGGTTAGGTTCATTATTAAGGTTAGGGTTAGTGTGAGGGTTAGTGATAGTGTTAGGGTTAGGTTGAGGGTTAGAGTTAGGGTAAAGGTGAGGGTTAGTCTGAGACGTAGGGTTAGGGTTAGGGTGAGAGTTAGGCTCAGTGTGAGGGTTAGGGTTAGGGTGAGGGTAAGGGTTAGGTTTAGGGTTAGGGTGAGGGTGAGTGTGAGTGTGAGGGTTAGGGTTATGGTGAGGGTTAGTGTTAGGGGGTGGGCTAGGTTGAGGGTTAGGTTGAGGGTGAGAGTGAGTGTGAGGTTTTCGTTTAGGTAAGGTTTAGGGTTAGGGTTAGGGTGAGGATTAGGGTGAGGTTGTGGGTTAGGGTTAGGGTGAGGGTGAGGGTTAATGTTAGGATGAGGGTTAGGGATAGGGTTAGTGTGAGGGTGAGGGTGAGGGTGAGGGTTTCGTTTACATCAGGGTTAGGATTAAGCTGAGGTTAGGGTTAGGGTGAGGGTTAGGGTTAGGGATAGGGTATGGGTCAAGTTTAGGGTGATGTTTAGGGTGAGGGTGAGGGTTAGGGTGAGAGTTAAGATGAAGTTTAGGGTTAGTGTTAGGATTAGGGTTACGTTGAGTGTGAGGTTTAGGGATAGAGTTAGGGTTATGGGGAGGGTTAAATTGAGGGTCAGGGTTAAGGTTAGTGTTAGGGTTAGGGTTAGCATGAGGGTTAGGCTGAGGATTAAGTTTAGGGTTAGTGTGAGGGTTAGGGTTAGGGTTAGGGTTTGGTTAGGTTGAAGGTTAGCTTTAGGTTTAGGGTTAGGATAAGGTTTAGGCTGAGGGTTAGGTTTAGGGTTAGTGTGAGGGTTAGGTTTAGGGTTAGGGTGTGGACTATGCTGAGGGTGAGGGTTAGGGTGAGGGTTAGGGTTATGGCTGGGGTTAGCGTCAGGGGTAGGCTGAGGGTTAGTATTAGGGTATAGACTAGTGTTAGGCTGAAGTTGAGGGTGAGGTTGAGGGTGAGGGTTACTGTTAGAGTGAGGGTTAGAGTGAGGGTGAGAGGGAGTGGGAGTATTTGGTTTAGGGTTAGAGTTAGGTTGAGGGTGAGTGTTACGATTAGGGTTAGCACTAGGTTTAGGCTGAGGGTTAGGGTGAGTTTGAGGGTGAGGTTTAGGGTTAGGGTGAGGGTTAGGGTTAGGGTTAGTTTTAGGGTAAGGTTTAGGGTTAGGGTTAGGGTTAGGATGAGCATAGGCTGAGGGTTAGGGTTAGGGTTAGGGTTTGGTTAGGGTGAAGATTGCTTTTAGGTTTAGGGTTAGGATAAGGTTTAGGATAAGGTGAGGGTGAGGGGTAGGGTGAGGTTGTGGGTTTGGGTTATGGTTAGGTTAAGGTTTAGGGTTAGGGTGAGGGGAAGGGTTAGAGTGAGCTTTAGGCTGAGGGTGAGGGTGAGGGTTTCAGTTAGTTAAAGGTTAGGGTTAGGGTGAGGATTAGGGTGAGGGTGAGGATTAAGCTGAGGTTAGGTTCAGGGTGAGGGTTCGGGTTAGGGTGAGGGTTAGGGTTAGGATGATGTTTAGGGTGAAGGTGAAGGTTAGAGTGAGGGTGAGGGTTAGGGTTAGGGTTAGGTTTAATGTGAGGCTGAGGGTTAGGAATAGGAATAGGATTAGGGTTAGGGTTCAGCTGAGGGTGAGGATCAGGGTGTGGGTGAAGGTCAGTGTCAGGGTTACGTTTAGGGCTACAGTGAGTGTTACGGTTATTTTGAGGGTTATGGTTAGGGTTAGGGTGAGGGTAAGGGTTAGGGTGAGGGTTAGGGTGAGTGTGAGGGTTTGGAATAGGGTTTGGGTTAGGGTTAGGGTGAGGGTTAGGTTTTGGGTGATGTTTAGAGTGAGGGTGAGGGTGAGGATGAGGGTGCGGTTGAGGGTGAGGGTTCGGTTGAGGGTGAGGGTTAGGGTGTGAGTGAGGATTAGGGTTAGGGTGAGGGTTAGGTTGAGGGTGAGGGTGAGGTTAGGGTTAGGGTTTGGGTTAGAGATAGGGTGAGTTTGAGAGTGAGGGTTAGGTTTAGGATTAGGGTGAGTGTTAGGGTTAGGTTGAGGGTTAGGTATATTGTTAGGGTAAAGGTAAGGGTGAGGGTGGGTGTTAGGGTTAGGTTTAGGGTTAGAGTTAGGGTGAGCGTGAGGGTGAGGGTTATGATTAGGGTTAGGTGAAGGTGAAGGAGAGGGTGAGGGTGAGGGTTAGGTTTAGGGTGAGGTTTAGGCTTACGGTTAGGGTTAGTGTGAGGGTTAGTGTTAGGGTTAGGATGAGGGTTAGGCTGAGGGTTAGGGTTAGGATTAGGGTGAGGTTTAGGGCTACGTTTCGGGTTAGGATAAGGGTTAGGCTGAGGGTTAGGGTTAGGGTTAGTGTGAGGGATTGGCTTAGGGTTAGGGTAAGAGTTAGGGTGAGGGTAAAGGTTAGGGTGAGAGTTAGAGTGAGGGTGAGGGTTAGGGTTAGGGTGAGTGTTAGGGTAAAATTTAGGTTTAGGGTTAGGGTTAGGGTGAGGGTAAGGGTGTGAGTAAGTGTTAGGGTGAGGTTTAGGGTGAGGGTGAGGGTTAGCGTCAAGGTTAGGTTTAGGGTGAGGGTTAGGGTTTGGGTAATTGTTAGGGTGAGGTTTAGTGTGAGGGTGAGGGTAAGTGGAAGGGTGAGGATTAGTGTGAGTCTGAGGGTTAGGATTAGCATTAGGGTGATGGTGAGGGTTAGGGTAGGATTAGAGTTAGGGTTAGATTAAAGCTTAGGGTGAGGGTTAGGGTGAGGTTGAGGGTTATTGTTAGGGTGAGTGGGAGGGTAAATGTTAGGGTAAGGACTAATTTTAGGGTTAAGATTAGGGTGAGTGTTAGGGTTATTGTGAGGGTGAGGGTGAGGGTTAGGTTCAGTATTAGGTTTAGGGTTAGTGTGAGGGTTAGTGATAGGGTTTGGGTTAGGGTGAGGGTCAGAGTTAGGGTTAAGGTGAGGGTTAGTCTGAGAGGTAGGGTTAGGGTTAGGGTGAAGGTTAGGCTTACTGTGAGGGTTAGGGATAGGTTTAGGGTTAGGGTGAGGGTGAGTTTGAGGGTGAGGGTTTGGGTTAGGGTGAGGGTTAGTGTTAGGGGGATGGCTAGGTTGAGGGTTAGGGTTTGGGTGAGGATTAGGGTGAGGTTGTGGGTTAGGTTTAGGGTGAGGGTGAGGGTCAGGGTTAGTGTTAGGATGAGGGTTAGCGTTAGGCTTAGGGTGAGTGTGAGGGTTCCGGTGAGGGTTCGGGTGAGGGTTAGGGTGTGGGTTAAGTTTCGGTTTTGGGTGAGGGTTAGGGTGACAGTGAGTGTTAGGGTGAGGGTGAGGTTGAGTGTGAGGGTTAGGGTTAGGTTTAGGGATAGGATTAGGGTTAGGTTTAGGGTAAGGGTTAGGGTTAGGTTGAGGGTTAGGTTTAGGGTTAGGGATAGGGTTAGGGTGAGGTTAGGTTGAGGGTGAGGGTTAAGCTGTGGTTAGGGTTAGGGTGATGGTTAGGGTTAAGGTGATGGTTAGTGTGAGGGTGAGTGTTCGGTGAGGGTGAGGGTGAGGGTTAGTGTTAAGGTTAGGTTTAGGTTGAGGGTGATTGTGAGAGTGAGGATTAGGAATAGGATTAGGGTTAGAGTTAAGCTGAAGCTGAGGGTCAGGGTGAGGGTGAAGGTTAGGGTCAGGGTTAGGATTAGGGTTAGAGTGAGGGTTACGGTTAGTGTGAGGATAATGGTTAGGGTTAGGGTGAGTTTAAGGATTAGGGTGAGAGTAAAGGTTAGGGTGAGGATTAGGGTGAGTGTGAGGGTTTGGATTAGGGTTTGTGTTAGAGTTAGGGTGAGGGTTAGGATTTGGGTGATGTTTAGAGTGAGTGTGAGGGTTAGGGTGAGGATGAGGGTGAGGGTGAGGGTGAGGGTTCGGTTGAGGGTGAGGGTTAGGGTGTGGGTGAGGATTAAGTTTAGGGTGAGGGTTAGCGTTAGGCCTAGGTTTAGGGTTAGGTTGAGGGTTAGGGTTAGGGTTAGGGTGAGGGGTAGGGACAGGGGTAGGGTCAGGTTTAGGGTGAGGTTTAGGGTGAGTGTGAGGGTTAGGGTGAGGGTGAGGGTGAGGGTTAGGGTTAGGGTTTGCGTTAGACTTAGGGTGAGTTTGAGGGTGAGGGTTAGGTTTAGAATTAGGGTGAGCGTTAGGGTTAGGTTGAGGGTTAGGGATAGTGTTAGGGTTAGGGTAAGGGTGAGGGTGAGTGTTAGGATTAAGTTACATTTAGGGTTAGGCTGAGGGTTATTGAGAGGATGAGGGTGAGGCTTAGGTTTAGGTGAGGTTTAGGTTTACGGTTAGGGTTAGGGTGAGGGTTAGGATTAGGGTTATGGTTAGGATGAGGGTTAGGCTAAGGGTTAGGCTTAGGGTTAGGGTGAGGTTTAGGGCTAGGTTTAGGGTTAGGATAAGGATTAGGCTGAGGATTAGGGTTCGGGTTAGTGTGAGGGTTAGGTTTAGTGTTAGGGTAAGAGTTAGGGTGAGGGTTAGGTTGAGGGTGAGGTTTAGGGTTAGGGTGAGGGTTAGGGTCAATTTTAGGTTTAGGGTTATGGTTAGAGTGAGGGAAAGGGTGTGGGTAAGTGTTAGGGTGAGGTTTAGAGTGAGGGTGAGGGTTAGCATCAAGGTAAAGGTTAGGGTTAGGGTTAAGGTGAGGGTTAGGGTTTGGGTGAGTGTTAGGGTGAGTTTTAGGGTTAGGGGGAGGGTTAGGGTTAGGGTAAAGTGTTAGGGAGAGGGTGACAGTGAGGCTGAGAGTTATGGTTAGCATTAGGGTGAGGGTGAGGGTTAGGGTGTAGTTTTGGGTTAAGGTTAAGGATAGGGTGAGGATTAGGGTTAGGGTTAGGTTGAGGGTGAGGGTTAGGGTGAGGGGTAACATTAGAGTTTGGGTGAGGGTTAGGTTTAGTGTGAGGATTAGGGTTGGTTTAGGGTGACGGTAAGGGTTAGGGTGACAGTTAGGTTGAATGTGAGGTAGGATGAGGGTTAGGGTTAGGGTGAGGGTTAGGGATAGGTTTAGGGTTAGGGTGAGGGTTAGGGTTAGGATTAGAGTTAGGGTGATGGTAAGGCTTCGGGTGAGGGTTAGGGTGAGGATGAGAGTTAGGGTTAGGGTGAGGGTGAGGGTAAGTGTTAGCGTGAGGACTAGGGTTAGGTTTAGGATTAGGGTGAGTGTTAGGGTTATGGTGAGGGTGAGGCTGAGGGTTAGGTTCATTATTAAGGTTAGGGTTAGTGTGAGGGTTAGTGATAGGGTTAGGGTTAGGGTGAGGGTTAGAGTTAGGGTAAAGGTGAGGGTTAGTCTGAAAGGTAGGGTTAGGGTTAGGGTGAGAGTTAAGCTCAGTGTGAGGGTTAGGGTTAGGGTGAGGGTAAGGGTTAGGTTTAGGGTTAGGGTGAGGGTGAGTGTGAGTGTGAGGGTTAGGGTTATGGTGAGGGTTAGTGTTAGGGGGTGGGCTAGGTTGAGGGTTAGGTTGAGGGTGAGAGTGAGTGTGAGTTTTTCGGTTAGGTAAGGTTTAGGGTTAGGGTTAGGGTGAGGATTAGGGTGAGGCTGTGGGTTAGGGTTAGGGTGAGGGTGAGGGTGAGGGTGAGGGTTAATGTTAGGATGAGGGTTAGGGATAGGGTTAGTGTGAGGGTTTGGGTGAGGGTGAGGGTTAGGCTTAGGGTTAGTGTGAGGTTTAGGTTTACGGTGAGGGTAATGGTTAGGGTGAGGGTTAGGGTTAGGGTTAGGTTGAGGGTTAGTGTTAGGTTGTTGTTTATTGTGAGAGTCAGGTTTAGGGTGTGGGTGAGTATTCGGGTAGAGTTAGGGTTCGGGTTAGGGTTAGGGATAGGGTTAGGGTTTGGGTAAAGTTTAGGGTGAGGGTGATGATTAGGGTTAGCGTGAGGGTTAGGGTTAGTTTTAGGGTTAAGATGAGGTTTAGGCTGAGGGTTAGTATAAGGGATAGGGTGAGGGTTAGGGTTACGGTTAATATGAGTGTTAGGTTTAGGATTAGGGTTTGGGTTAGGTTGACGGTAATGGTTAGGGTGAGGGTTAGGGTGAGGCTCAGGGTTAAGTTTAGGGTGAGGTTAGGTTGAGTGTTAGGATTATGGTTATGGTTAGGGTAAGGCTGAGGGGGAAAGAGAGGTTGAGGGTGAGCGTTAGGATTAAGGTTACTGATAGGGTGAGGGTTAGGCTCAGGGGTAGGGTTAGGGTTAGGTTGAGGGTTAGGTTTAGTGTGAGGTTTAGGGTTAGGGTTAGAGTGAGGGTTAGGTTTAGTGTGTTGGTTAGGGTTAGGGTTAGGTTGAGGGTAAGGGTTAGGATGAGGGTTAGGGTGAGAGTGAGGTTTAGGGTTAGCATTAGGTTTAAGGTTAGGGTTAGGATGAGGGTTAGGGTGAGGGAGAGGGTGAGGGTGAGGGTAAGGGTTAGGATGAGGGTCAGGTTTAGTGTGCCGCGGACTGGGTTCTGTCGGGCCACGCCGACCCCAGTAGAGTCTGCTTAGCATGGGAAACCATCTATCAGACCATGATAGGGGCCTCGAGACCTATCTCTGAGTTTTGGCACTTCACCGAAGTCTACCTCAGAGAATGGGGCTTTACAGAAACCTATCTCCAAGTTTTGGGACTTCACCGAAGTCTACCTTGGAGAATAGGGCTTCTAAGAGGCCTACTCCTGGGAAAAGGCTGGCAAAACCCCTGGAAAAGATGTGTTTCTGCCTATCTTTTCCTCATAAGAGTGCCTATTAATCTTTTACTGTTTTTGCTGTTCATTGTACTTACTCATTGTCAACGTTCCCTTATTCAAAGCTCTTTCTTAAGAGTGTTGACGACTCCAATATCTGAGGAGTGTCTTAAAAATATGACTAACTCACCAGAGTTAAGTGCTACCCTGAAACCCCTCTCATGGAGGCTAGTAGACAAATATAAGTAAATATAAAAGTATTGGAGGTTTCACAAAGTCACTCCAGCAGAAGGAATTGTAAGAAATTTACAAGAAGCTGTAGGCGCGGCTAGAACAGAAGGAATGTATGGCAGTTGCTGAGATAACTACTTAGGAGAAAGAACTTCCTCATTTACTAAGAGACTTGCTAAATCTAAGTCTCCTTGGTGTTTACTATTAAAGAAGGAACAGAAAAGATCTTAATGGGACAGTTAAGGCCTCTATAGAAAAAAGTAGTGGTTAATTGGTGACAATCATCGAAACCCATTGTATTTCTTAAAAATAGAGGTAAAGCCGGAAACAAGTGCCTATCAGGCGACCAGCTGGTGACCGCCCAATAATGAAGCCCTGCAGCAAGATTATGTAACCTTTTGCCCTTTCTTATGGAGACTTTTTGCTATAAAAGTTTGTTATCCTCTGCATTAAATCGCACTCAGCACTCAGCATTCACTCCTAATGTGTGTGAGTTGTCTGTTTGCCATCTCCCCATCCTATTCCAGGTTCCTCCCCTAGGTATCCTCCGTTGTCCTGACAGAACCCGGTCCGCGGCAGGTGGCGCCCAACGTGGGGCACAGAGCGGGACAAGAAGCAGTTTCTTCAGTCCACAGCATTAGTGTGAGGGTGAGGGTTAGGTTTAGTGTGAGGGTGAGGGTTAGGTTTAGGGTGAGTATTAGGGTTAGGGTAAGGGTGAGGGTTAGGGTTAGGGTTAGGGTGAGGGTGAGGGTCAGGGTGAGGGATAGGTTTAGGTTGAGGATTAGATTTAGGGTGAGGTTTAGAGTTTGGATTAGGGTGAGATTTAGGGTTAGGGTGATGTTTATTGTGAGGGTGAGTGTTAGGGCGAGTGTGAGTGTTCGGGTGAGGGTGACTGTTCGGGTGAGGGTGACGATTAGGGTGTGGTTGAGGGTTAGGGTTAGTATGAGAGTCAGGGTGAAGTGTAGGGATAGGGTTAGGGTGAGGGTTAGGGTTAGTGTGAAGGTTAGAGTTAGGGTTAGGGTTAGGGTTAGCGTTAGTGTGAGGATAAGAGTTAGGGTGTGGGTTAGTGTGAGGGTGAGGGTTAGGGTTAGCGTTAGGGTTAGGGTGTGGGTTACTGTGAGGGTGAGGGTTATGGTGAGGTTTAGGGTTAGGGTGAGGGTTAGGATTAGGGTTAGTGTGAGGGTTAGAGTTAGGGTGATGTTTAGGGTGAGGTTGAGGGTTAGTGTGAGGGTGAGAGTGAGGGTGAGGGTTAGGGTTAGGTTTAGGGTGAGGGTGTGGGTTAGGGTTAGGATTAGTGTTAGGGTTAGGCTGAGGGTGAGGATGAAAGTGAGTGTGAGGTTTAGGGATAGGGTTAGTATTAGGTTAAAGTTAGTTTTAGGGTGAGGGTTAGGGTTAGGTATATTGTTAGGGTTAGGGTTTGGGTTAGTTAGGGTGAGGGTGAGGGTTAGCGTTAGGGTTAGGTTTAGGGTTAGGGTGAGGGTGGGGTTCAGGGTTAGGGTTAGGATTATGTTTAGGGTAAGCCTGAGGGGGAAGTGGAGGTTGAGTGTGAGGTTTTGGTTTAGGGTTACGGTTAGGGTGAGGGTTACAGTTAGGTTTAGCGTTAGTATAAGGGCTAGGCTGAGGGTAAGGGTTAGGGTTAGTGTGAGTGTTAGCTTTAGTGATAGGGTTTGGGTTAGGTTGAGGGTAAAGTTTAGAGTGAGAGTTATGGAGAGGATAAGGGTTAGGGTTACCGTGAAGGTTCGGGTGAGGGTTAGGGTTAGGGTTATGGTTAGGGGTAGCGTGAGGGTTAGGGTGAAGGTTAGGTTTAGGGTTAGGGTTCAGGTGTGGGTTAGGTTGTGGGTAAGTGTTAGAGTGAGGGTTAGGGTGAGGGTGAGGGTTAATAGGAGGGTGAGGGTTAGTGTTAGCATTAGGGTTAGGGTGAGGGTTAGGGTTAGGGTTAGGGTGAGGGTTAAGGTGAGGGATAGGGTTAAGGTTAGGGATAGGGTGAGGATTAGGGTTAGAGTTAGGAATAGGGTGAGGGTTAGGCTGAGGGGTAGTGTTAGGTTTAAGGTGAGTGTTAGGTTTAGTGTGAGGATTAGGGTTAGGTTTAGGGTGAGGTTTAGGTTTATTGTGAGGGTTAGGGTTAGTGTTAGGGTGAAGGTAAGGGTTAGGGTGAGGTTTACGGTGAGGGTGAGGTTTAGGGTTAACATTAGGTTTAGGTTTAAGGTTAGGGTGAGGGTTAGGGTTAGGGTGAGGGTGAGGGTGAGGGTGAGGCTTATGTTTAGGATGAAGATTAGGGTTAAGGTGAGGGTTCGGGTTAGGTTTAGGGTGAGGGTTAGGGTCAGGGTAAGGGTTAGGGTGAGGGTTAGGGTTATGGTTAGGTTTAGTGTGAGGGTCAGGGTGAGGGTTAGGGTTAGGTTGAGGGTTAGGGTTAGGGTTAGGTGAGAGTTAGGGTTAGGGTTAGTGTTAGGGTGAGGGTGAGGGTTATGGTCAGGGTTAGGTGGAGGATTATGGTGAGGGTTAGGGTTAGGATAAGTGTTAGGGTTAGGGTTAGGCTGAGGGTGAGGGTGAAAGGGAGGGTGAGGGTTAGGGTTAGGGTTAGGGTGAGGGGTAGTGTGAGGGGTAGTGTTAGGTTTAGGGTGAGGATTAGGTTTAGGGTGATGTTTAGGGTGAGGGTGAGGGTTAGGGTGAGGGTTAAAGTTAGGGTTAGGGTTATGTTTAGGGTGAGGCAGAGGGTTAGTATTAGGAATAGGATTACGGTTAGGGTTAAGCTGAGCCTGAGGGTAAGGGTGAGGGTGAAGGTTAGGGTCAGGGTTAGGATTAGGGTTAGAGTGAGGGTTATGGTTAGTGTGAGGGTTATGGTTAGGGTTAGGGTGAGGGTAAGGGTTAGGGTGAGAGTAAAGTTTAGGGTGATGGTTAGGGTGAGTGTGAGGGTTTGGATTAGGGTTGGGGTTAGGCTTAGGGTGAGGGTTAGGGTTTGGTTGATGTTTAGAGTGAGAGTGAGGGTTAGGTTGTAGGTGAGGATTAGGTTTAAGGTGCGGGTTAACGTTAGGGGTAGGTTTAGGGTTAGGTTGAGGGTTAGGGTAGGGTTAGGGTGAGGAGTAGGGACAGGAGTAGGGTCAGGTTTAGGGTGAGATTTAGGGTGAGTGTGAGGGTTAGGTTGAGGGTGAGGGTGAGGGTTAGGGTTAGGGTTTGCGTTAGACTTAGGGTGAGTTTGAGGGTGAGGGTTAGATTTAGGATTAGGGTGAGGGTTAGGTTTAGGTTGAGGCTTAGGGATAGTGTTAGGGTTAGGGTAAGGGTGAGGGTGAGTGTTAGATTTAGATTTAGGGTTAGGGTGAGTTTGAGGGTGCTGGTTAGGTTTAGGATTAGGATTAGGTTTAGGGTTAGGGGGAGTGTTACAGTGAGGGTGAGGGTGAGGGTTCGGGTGAGGGTTAGTGTGTGGGTGATGGTTAGGGTTAGGGTGAGGATTAGGTTTAGGCTTAGGGTTAAGGTTGTGGTGAGGGTATAGGTTAGGGTTAGGTTTAGTGTGAGGATGAGGGTTAAGGTTAGTTTTAGGGTTAGGGTGAGGGTTACGGTTAGGGTTACGGTTAGGGTTAGGGTGAGGGTGAGGTATAGGTTGAGGGTTAGTTTTAGGGTGAAGGTTAAGGCTAGTGTTAGGTCAGGGTGAGGGTGAGGGTGAGTGTTAGGTTTAGGTTTAGAGTTAGGGTGAAGGTGAGGGTGAGGGTTAGGATTAGGGTTAGGGTTATGGTTAGGATGAGGGTTAGGCTGAGGATTAGGGTTAGAGTTAGTGTCACCGTTAGGGTTAGGGTTAGGTTTAGGGTTAGTGTGAGGTTTAGTGTTAGATTTAGGGTTCTTTTGATAATTAGGGTTAGGGTTAGGGATTGGCTTAGTGTGAGGGTAAGTGTTAGGGTGAGGGTTAGGGTGAGGGTGAGGTTTAGGGTTAGGGTGAGTGTTAGGTTTAGGGTTATGATGAGGGTGAGGGTTAGGGTGAGCCGTAGGTTTAGGGTTAGGGTTAGTTTGCGGGTTAGGGTGAGGGTAAGGGTTAGGGTGAGGTTAAGGTTGAGGGTGAGTTTTAGGGTTAGGGTGAGGGTAAGGTTTAGGGTGAGGGTTAGGGTGAGGGTTAGGGTTAGGGTTAGTGATAGGGTAAGGATTACTGTTAGTGTGAGAGTTAGGGTGAGGGTAAGGTTTAGGGTTAGTGTGAGGATAAGGGTTAGGGTGAGAATTAGGGTGAGGGTGAGGGTTAAGGTTAGGGTGATGGTTAGGGTTAGGGTTATGGTTAAGGTGAGGGTTAGGGTGAGCTCTAGGTTTACGGTTAGGGTTATTTTGCGGGTTAGGGCGAGTGTAAGGATTAGGGTGAATTTTAGGTTTAGGGTGAGGGTTATGGTTAGGGTGAGTGTAAGGGTTAGGATGAGGGTTAGGGTGAGGTTTCGGGTTAGGGTTAGGGATAGGGTGAGGATTAGGGTTAGTGTGAGGGTTAGGATTAAGTTTATTGTGAGGATAAGTGTTAGGGTGAGGGTTAGAGTGAGGGTGTGGTGTTGGGTTAGTGTTAGGGATAGGGTGAGCGTAAGGGTGAGGGTTAGGTTTAAGGTGAGGGTTATGGTGAGGTTTAGGGTGAGGGTGAGGGTCGGTTGAGGGTTAGGGTTAGGATTAGTGTTAGGGTTAGGGTGAGGGCTAGGGTGAGAGTGAGGTTTGGGTGAGGGTGAGGGTGAGTGTTTCAGTTATGTAACTGTTAGGGTAAGTGTGAGGATTAGGGTGAGGGTGAGGGTTAACCTGAGGTTAGGTTTAGCCTGATGGTTAGGGTTAGGGTTAGGGTGAGTGTTAGGGTTAGGGTGATGGTTAGGGTGAGTGTGAGGCTGAGAGTTAGGATTAGGAATAGGGTTAGTGTTAGGGTCAGGCTGAGGTGAGGGTCAGGGGGAGGGTGAAGGCTGGGGTTAGGGTTATAGTTAGGGTGAGGGTTAAGCTTAGTGTGTGGGTTAGTGTTAGGTTTATGTTTCGGGTGAGCGTTAGGTTTATATTTAGGGTTAGCATAAGGGTTAGGCTGAGGGTTAAGGTTAGGGTTAGTCTGAGGGTTAGGTGTAGGGTTAGGGTAAGTGTAAAGTTTAGGGTGAGGGTTAGGGTGAGTGTGAGGGTTTGGATTAGGGTGAGGGTTAGCGTGAAGGTTAGGTTTACGGTTAGGGTAGGGTGAAGGTTAGGGTGTGGGTTAGTGTAAGGGTGAGGGTTAGGGTGAGGGTTAGGATTAGGGTTAGCATTAAGTTTAGGGTGAGGGTGAGGGTTAGGGTGAGGGTTTGGGTTAAGGTTAAAGATAGGGTGAGGATTAGGTTTAGGGTTAGGTTTAGGGTGAGGGTTAGGAGGAGCGGTAGGCTTAGCGTTAGGGTGAAGTTTAGGTTTAGTGTGAGAGTTAGTGTTAGGGTTAGGGTGATGGTAAGGGTTAGTGTGAGGGTTATGGTGAGTGTGAGGTTTAGGGTTAGCATTAGTTTTAGCGTTAGGTTTAGGATGAGTATTAGGGTTAGGTTTAGGGTTAGGGTGAGGGTGAGGGTGAAGGTTAGAGTTAGGATGAGTGTAGGGGTTAGGGGTAGAGTGAGGGTTAGGGTTAGGGTTACTGTGAGGGTTAGGATTATGGTGAGGTTTAGGGTGAGGGTGAGGGTTAGTTTTAGCATTAGGGTGAGGGTTAGCTTTAGGGTCATGATTAGTGTCCGGGTGAGGGTTAGGATGAGGGTGAGTGTTCTGCTGAGAGTTAGGATTAGGGTTAGGATCAGGGATAAGTTTAGTGTGAGGGTAAGGGTTAGGGTGAGTGTTAGGCTGAGGGTCAAGTTTAGGGTTAGGGTGAGCGTTAGGGTTAGGATTAGGGTTATATTTAGGGTGAGGGTTAGGGTGAGCGGTAGGTTTACGGTCAGGGTTAGTTTGTGGGTTATGGTGAGGGTAAGGGTTAGGGTGAGGTTTAGGTTGAGGATGAGGATTAGGGTTAGGGTAAGGGTAAGGGTTAGGTTGAGAGTGAGTGTGAAGGTGAGGGTTAGGGTTAGCATTAGAGTTAGGGTGAGTGTGAGGGTTAAGGTGAGGTTTAGTTTGAGGATGAGGATTAGTGTTAGTGTGAGGTTTAGGGTGAGGGTTAGTGTTAGGGTTTGGGTTAGGGTGAGGGTGAGGTATAGGGTGAGGGTTAGTGTTAGGGTGAGGGTTAGGGATAGGGTTAGAGTTAGGGTGAGGATGAGGGTGAGTGTTAGGTTTAGGTTAAGGGTGAATGTGAGGGTGCGAGTTAGGATTAGGAATAGGGTTAGGGTTAGGGTTAGGGTTAGGCTGAGAGTGAGGGTCAGGGTTAGGATGAGGGTTAGGGTTTGGGTGATGTTTAGGGTGAGGATGAGGGTTTGGGTGAGGGTGAGGTATTGTGTTAGGGTGTGGGTGGGATTAGGGTTATGGTGAGGGTTAGCATTAGGTTTAGGGTTAGTGTGACAGTGAGGGTGAGGGGTGGGGTTAGGGTTAGGTTGAGTGTTACGGTTAGGATTAGGGTGATGGTTAGGGAGAGGGGTAATGTTAGGGTTAGGGTGAGGTTTAGGATGAGTGTGAGGGTTAGGGTTAGGTTGAAAGTTAGGTTTAGGGTTAGGGTTAGGGTGAGGGTTAGGGTTAGAGTTAGGGGTAAGGTGAGTTTGAGGGTGAGGGTTAGGTTTAGGTTTAGGCTTAGGGTTAAGGTTATGGTGAGGGTAAGTGTTAGGGTGAGGTTTAGTGTGTGGATGAGGGTTAGGGTTATTATTAGGGCTAGGGTGAGGGTTAGGGTGAGGGTTAGGGTTAGGGTTAGCGTTAGGGTGAGGGTGAGGTATAGGGTGAGGTTTAGGGTTAGGGTGAGGGTTAGGGATAATGTTAGGTTAGGGTGAGGGTGAGGGTGAGTGTTAGGTTTAGGTTTAGGTTTAGAGTTAGGGTGAGGGTGAGGGTGAGGGTTAGGATTAGTGTTAGGGTTAGGGTTAGGATGAGGGTTAGGCTGAGGGTTAGGGTTAGGGTTAGGGGTCGCATAATGTTTAGGTTGAGGGTTAGGGTTAGGCTTAGTGATAGGGTTAGGGTGAGGGTTAGGCTGACGGTAAGTGTTAGGGTGAGGTTTAGGGTGAGGTTGAGTATTAGGCTTAGCATCATTCTTAGGGTGAGGTTTAGGCTTAGGTATAGCATTAGGGTTAGGGTTAGGGTTAGGGTGAGGTTTAGGATTAAGGCTAAGGTTAGGGTGAGGTTTAGGGTTAGCATTAGGTTTAGCGTTAGGGTGAGGGTTTGGGTTACATTGAGGGTTACCTTTCATGTGAGGGTAAGGGTAAGGTTTAGGTTTAGGATGAGGGTTAGGGTTGGTGAGAGGTTTAGGGTGAGGGTGAGTGTTAGGGTTAGCGTCAGCGTTAGGGTGAGGGTGAGGTTTTGGGTTAGGTTAGGCTGAGGGTGAGGGTTAGGGTGAGGGTTAGGTTGTTGGTAAGTGTTAGAGTGAGGGTTAAAATGAGGATGAGGCTTAGGGTAAGGGTGAGGGTAAGGGTTAGTGTGAGGGTTAAGGTGAGGGTGAGGGATAGGGTTAGCATTAGGGTTAGGGTTAGGTTTAGGGTGAGCGATCGGGATAGGGTTAGGGTTAGGGTTAGGGTGAGGGTGAGGGTTATGTTGAGGCTGAGGGTGACGTTGAGGGTTAGGGATAGGGTTACGGTGAGGGTGAGGGTGTGGGTGAGGGTTAGGGTTAGGATTAGTGTTAGGGTTAGGGTTTCGCTGAGGGAGAGCTTGAGGGTGAGTGATAGGGTTAGGTTTAGGTTTAGGGTGAGGGTTAGGGTTAGTTTGAGTGTTAGGATTAAGGTGAAGTTTATGTTTACGTTTAGGGTGCGTGTTAGTGTGAGGTTTAGGGTTAGGGTTAGGTTTAGGTTAGGGTTAGGGTGAGGGTTAGGGTTAATGTTAGGGTTAGGTTGAGGGTGAGGGTAATGGTGACGGTGAGAGTTAGGGTTAGGATTTAGGGTTAGGGTTAGTTATAGGGTGAGGCTTAGGGTTAGGGGTAGGGCTAGGGTTAGGAAGAGGGTTAGGGTTAGTGTGAGGGTTAGAGTTATGGTTAGGGTTAGGGTGAGGCTATGGATTAGGGTGAGGTTTAGTGTGAGGGTGAGGGTTAGTGTGAGGGTTTTTGTTAGGTTTAGCTTAAGGTTTATGGTGAGGTCTAATGTGAGGTTGCAGGTTAGGGAGAGGGAGAGGGTGAAGGAGAGCGTGTCAGTTAGGTAAGGGTTAGGATTCGGGTCAGGGTGAGGATTAGGCTGAGGGTTAGTGATAGGATGAAGTTTAGGGTTAGGCTGATGGTTAGGGTTAGTGTGAGGTTTAGGGTTAGGGTTAGGGTTAGAGTGAGGTTTAGGGTTTGGGTTTGCATTATGGTTAGGGTGAGGGTTAGGGTGATTTTGAGGGTTAGGGATAGGGTTAGGGTTAGTGTTAGGGTGAGGGTTAGGGTTAGGATTAGGTTTAGGATGATAGTTAGGGTAAGGGGTAGGGTTAAGGTTAGGGTGAATGTTAGGATTAGGGAGAGGGTTAGGGTAAGGGTTAGGGTTAGGGTTAGGGTGAGGTTAAGGATTAGGGTGAGGTTGAGGGTTAGTGTTAGGTTTAGGGTGATGGTGAGGGTGAGGGTTAGGGTTAGGTTTAGGCTTAGTTTGAGGGATAGGATGAGAGTTTTGTTTAGTGTTAGTGTTAGGGTTAAGGTGAGGTTTAATATTAGTGTGAGGGTTAGGGTGAGGTTGAGGGTGAGAGTAAGGGTTTGGGTGAGGGTTAGAGTGAGTTTTAATGTTCTGGTTAGGGCTAGGGTGAGGCTTACGGTGAGGGTCAGGGTTAATGTTATGTTTAAGGTGAGGTTTAGGGTTAGGGTTAGGGTTTGGGTGAGGATTAGGGTGAGGGTGGGGTTAGGATGAAGGTTAGGGTTAGAGTGAGTATTAGGGTTAGGGTTAGGTTTAGATTAATGTTTAGGGTGAGGGTTAGGGTAAGGATTAGGGTTAGGGTAAGGGTGAGTGTGAGGGTTAAAGTTAGGGTTAGGGTGAGGGTTAGGGTTGGGGTGAGGGTTAGGGTTAGGGTTAGGCTGAGGGTGAGGGCGAGGGTTTGGATGAGTGTGAGTGTTAGTGTGTGGGTGACGGTTAGGGTTAGGATTAGGGTGAAGTTGACGTTGAGGTTTAGGGTGAGGGTGAGGGTTAGGGATAGGGTTTGGGTTATGGTGAGGGTTAGGGTTAGGGTTACGTTTTGAGTTAGGGTGAGTATGAGGGTGAACTTTAGGGTTAGGATTAGGGTTAGGGTTAGTTTTAGTCAGAGTGTGAGTGTGAGAGTGAGGGTTAGGGTTAGGGTGAGGTTTAGGGTTAGGGTTAGGGTGACGGGTAGGGTTAGGGTTATGGAGAGAGATTGGGTTAGGGTAGGGATAGGGTGAGGCTTAGGGTCACAGGTAGGTTTAGGGTTAGGTTGAGGATTAGGGTTAGTGTGAGGGTTAGAGTTAGTGTTAGGGTGAGGATAAGGCTTACTGTGAGGTTTAGGGTGAGGGTGACAGTTAGGGTTAGCTTTAGGTTTAGGGTGAGGTGTGGTTTCGGGTTTGCATTAGGGTTAGGGTGAGGGTTATGGTGAGGGTTAGGGTTAGGGTTAGGGTGAGGGTGAGGGTTAGGGTTAGGATTAGGGTGAGGGTGAGGGTGAGGGTGAGGTTTAGCGTGAGGGTGAGGGTGAGGTTTAGGTTTAGGGTTAGGGTTAGGGTTAGGGTTAAATTTAGGGTGAGGGTGAGGGTGAGAGTTAGGATTAGGGTTAGGGTGAGTGTGAGGTTTAGGGTTAGGGTTAGTATCAGTTTGAGGGTTAGGGTTAATGTGAGGTTTAGGGTGAGGCTGAGGGTAAGGGTTAGTGTGAGGGTTAGGGTGAGGGTTAAGGTTAGGGTGAGGGGTACAGGTAGGGTTAGGGTTAGGTTTAGCGTTAGGATTAGGCTGAGGGTGAGGGTGAAGGTGAGGTTTAGAGTTAGGGTTAGGGTGAGGGTGAGGGTGAGGATTAGGTTTAGAGTTATGGTGAGTGTTAGGTTTAGGTTGAGTGTTAGGGTTAGGGTTAGGTTCAGGGTGAGGGTGAGGGTCAGGTTTAGGGTGAGGGTAAGGGTGAGGGTGAGGGTTAGGTTTAGGGTGAGGGTGAGGGTGAGGGTGAAGGTAAGGGTTAGGGTGAGGGTGAGGGTTAGGGTTAGGGTTAGTGTTAGTTTGAGGGTTAGGGTTAATGTGAGGTTTAGGGTGAGGGTGTGGGTAAGGGTTATTGTGAGGGTTAGGGTGAGGGTGAGGGTTAGGGTTAGGGTCATGGTTAGCGTTAGGGTTAGTTTGAGGATTAGGTTGAGGTTTTGGGTTAGGGTGGCTGTTAGGTATAGGCTGAGTGTTAGGCTTAGGGTTAGGGTGAGTGTTAGGATTAGTGTGATATTTAGGCTGAGGGTGAGGCTGAGTGTGAGAGTTCGGGTTCTCATGAAGGTTAGCTTTTTGGTGATGGTGAGGGTTAGGGTTAGGGTTAGGGTGAGGTTGAAGGTTAGGGTGAGTGTGAGGGGTAGGGTTAGGTTTAGTGTGATTTTTAGGTTTAGGGTTAGTGTTAGGTGAGGGTTATGGGGAGGGTTAGGGTGAGGGTTAGGTTTAGGATTAGGGTTAAGTTTAGGGTGAGGGTTACGGTGAGGTTTAGGGTTAGGGTTATGGTGAGGGTAAGGTTTAGAATGAGGGTTAGATTGAGGGTGAGGGTTAGGTTAGGGTTTGGGTAAGGGAAAGGGTGAGAGTTAGGGTTAGGTTGATGGTGAGGGTTAGGGTGAGAATTTTGGTTATGGTTAGGTTTAGGGTTATTGTTAGTGTTAGTGTGAGGGTGATGGTTATGGTTAGGGTTAGTATTAGGGTGAGGTCTAGGGTGAGGGTGAGGGTTAGTGTTAGTGTTATGGTTAGGTGTAGGGTGAGTATTAGTGTTATGATTTGGGTGAGGGTTAGGCTGAGCAGTAGGGTTAGGTTTAGGTTTAGTGTGAGAATTCGGATTAGGGTTAGGATTAGGATTAAGGTGAGGGTCAGGGTTAGGTTGAGGGTTAGGGTGGGGGTGAAGTTTAGGGTTAGCATTAGGGATACGGTGAGTGTTAGGGTGAGGGTTAGGGTAAGGGTCTGGGTAAGGGTTAGGGTGAGGGTGAGGGGTAGGGTTAGGTTTAGGGAGAAGGTTAGTGTTAGGGTGAGGGTTTGGGTTAGTTTGAGGGGTAGGGTGAAGGTGAGTTTGAGGTTGAGAGTTAGGGTGAGGGTGATGGTGACGGCAAGGTTTAGGGATAGCATAGGGGTTAGGGTTAGGGTGAGGGTTAGGGTTACGTTTAAGGTTAGGGTGAGGGTGAGGGTGAGGGTGAGGGTTAGGGTTAGGGTTAGGGTCAGGTTTAGGATTAAGGTGAGGTTTAGGGTAAGGGATAGCGTTAGGGTGAGGGTTAGGTTTAGGGTTACGGTGAAGGTTAGGGTTAGGTTTAGGTTTAGGGTGAGGGTTAGTGTTAGGATTAGGGTGAGGATGAGGGTTAGGTTGAGGGGCAGGGTTAGGGATAGGGTAAGGGTTAGGGTTAGGGTGAGGGTTAGGGTAAAGGTTAGGCTTAGAGTGAGGGTGAGGGTGAGAATTAGGGAGAGGGGTAATGTTAGGGTTCAGGTGAGGTTTAGGGTGAGTGTGAGGGTTAGGGTTAGGTTGAGGGTTAGGGTTAGGGTGAGGGTTAGGCTTAGAGTTAGGGGTGGGTTGAGTTTGAGGGTGAGGGTTAGGTTTAGGATTAGGCTTAGTGTTAGGGTTAGGGTGAGCTTTAGTGTTTGGGTGAGGGTTAGGTTTAGGGTCAGGATTAGGTTTAGGCTTAGGGTTAAGTTTATGTTGAGGGTAAGTGTTAGGGTGAGGTTTAGTGTGTGGATGAGTGTTAGGGTTATTGTTAGGGTTAGAGTGAGGGTTAGGGTGAGGGATAGAGTTAGGGTTAGCTTTAGGGTGAGTGTGAGGTATAGGGTGAGTTTTAAGGTTAGGGTGAGGGTTAGGGATAGTTTTAGGTTAGGGTGAGGGTGAGGGTGAGTGTTAGGTTTAGGTTTAGGCTTAGAGTTAGGGTGAGGGTGAAGGTGAGGGTTAGGGTTAGAATTAGGGTTAGGGTTAAGGTTGGGATGAGGGTTAGGATTAGGGTTAGGATGAGGTTTAGGGTTAGCGATAGGGTTAGAGTTATTGTGAGGGTTAGGGTTAGGGTTACGATTTGAGTTAGGGTGAGTATGATGGAGAGCTTTAGGGTTAGGATTAGGGTTAGGGTTAGTGTTAGGCAGATGGTGAGTGTGAGTGTTAGGGTTAGGGTGAGGTTTAGGGTTAGGGTTAGGTTGAGGGTTAGGGTTAGGGTGAGGTTTAGGGTTAGGGTTAGAGTTTAGGTTAGCATTAGTGTGAGTGTGAGGTATATGGTGAGCTTTAAGGTTAGGGTGAGGGTTAGTGTAAGTTTTAGGTTAGGGTGAGGGTGAGGGTGAGTGTTAGGTTTAGGTTTAGGTTTAGAGTTAGGGTGAGGGTGAGGGTGAGGGTTAGGGTTAGAATTAGTGTTAGGGTTAGGGTTAGGATGAGGGATAGGATTAGGGTTAGGATGAGGTTTAGGGTTAGGGTGAGGGTTAGGGATAGGGTTAGGGTTATTGTGAGGGTTAGGGTTAGGGTTACGGTTTGAGTTAGGGTGAGTATGAGGGTGAGATTTAAGGTTAGGATTAGGGTTATGGTTAGTGTTAGGCAGATGGTGAGTGTGAGGGTTTGGGTTAGGGTGAGGTTTAGGGTTAGGGTTAGGTTGAGGGTTAGGGTTCGGGTTAGGGAGAGGGATAGGGTTAGGGTGAGGGATAGGGTGAGGGTTAGGGTCACAGGTAGGTTTAGGGTTAGGTTGAGTGTTAGGGTTAGTGTGAGGGTTAGGGTTAGAGTTAGGATGAGGGTAAGGGTTACTGTGAGGTATAGGGTGAGGGATACAGTTAGGGTTAGCTTTTGGTTTAGGGTGAGGTGAGGTTTCGGGTTTGCATTAGGGTTAAGGTGAGGGTTATGGTGAGGGTTAGGGTTAGGGTTAAGGTGAGGGTGAGGGTGATTGTTAGGTTTAGGGTTATGTTGAGTGTTAGGTTTAGGGTGAGGGTTAGGGTTAGGGTTAGGATGAGGGTGAGGTTGAGGGTGAGGGTTAGGGTTAGGGTGAGGGTGAGGGTGAGGGTGAGGGTTAGGGTTACGTTTAGGGTGAGGGTGAGATTGAGGTTTAGGTTTAGAGTTAGGGTTAGGGTTAGGGTGAGGGTGAGGGTGATGGTTAGGGTTAGGGTGAGGGTGAGGGTGAAGGTTAGGGTTAGGGTTAGTGTTAGTTTGTTTGTTAGGATTAATGTGAGGTTTAGGGTGAGGGTGAGGGTAAGGTTTAGTTTGAGGTTTAGGGTGAGAGTTAGGGTTAGGGTGAGGTATAGAGGTAGGGTTAGGGTTAGGTTTAGGGTTAGGATTAGGCTGAGGGTGAGGGTTAGGGTGAGGGTGAAGGTGAGGTTTAGAGTTAGGTTTACGGTGAGGGTGAGGGTGAGGGTTAGGTTTAGGGTTATGGTGAGTGTTAGGTTTAGGTTGAGGTTTAGGGTTAGGGGTAGGTTTAGGGTGAGGGTGAAGGTGAGGGTGAGGTTGAGGGTGAGGGTGAGGGTCAGGGTTAGGGTTAGGGTGAGGGTGAGGGGGAAGGTTAGGTTTAGGGTGAGGGTGAGGTTTAGGGTTAGGGTTAGGGTTAGGGTTAGGATTAGGGTTAGGGTTAGTTTGAGTATTAGGGTGAAGTTTTCGGTTAGGGTGACCGTTAGGTATAGGCTGAGTGTTAGGTTTAGTGTTAGGGTTAGGGTTAGGGTTAGTGTGATGTTTAGGGTGAGGGTGAGGCTAAGGGTGAGGGTTCGAGTTCTCATGAGGGTTAGCGTTTGTGTGACGGTTAGGGTTAGGGTTAGGGTGCGGGTTAGGGTGAGGTTGAAGGTTAGGGTGAGGGTGAGGGGTAGGGTTAGGTTGAGGTTTAGGTTTAGGGTTAGTGTTAGGTGAGGGTTAGGCTTAGGGTTAGGGTTAAGGTGAGGGTAAGGGTTAGGGTGAGGGTTAAGGTTAGATTTAGCATTAGGGATAGGGTGAGGTTTAGGGTGTGGGTAAGGGTCTGGGTAAGGTTTAGGGTGAGGGTGAGGGGTAGAGTTAGGGTTAGGAAGAAGGTTAGTGTTAGGGTTAGGGTTTGGGTTAGTTTGAGGGTTAGGGTGAAGGTGAGTTTGAGTTTGAGAGTTAGGGTGAGGGTTATGGTGACGGTAAGGTTTAGGGATAGCATACGGGTTAGGGTTAGGGTAAGGGTTAGGGTTAGATTTCGGGTTAGGGTGAGGGTGAGGGTGAGGGTGAGGGTTAGGGTTAGGGTTAGGTTTAGGATTAGAATTAGGTTTAGGGTAAGTGTTAGGGTTAGGGTGAGGTTTAGATTTAGGGTTAGTGTGAGGGTTAGGGTTAGGGTTACGTTTATGTTGAGGGTTAGTGTTAGCATTAGGGTGAGGATGAGGGTTTGGTTGAGGGCCAGGGTTAGAGATAGGGTAAGGGTTAGGTTTAGGGTTAGGGTTAGGGTGAGTGTGAGGGATAATTTTAGGGTGAGGGTTAGTGTGAGTTTTAGGTTTAGGTTTAGGGTAAGGGTTAGGTTTAGGGTGAGCGATAGTTTTACATTTAGGAATAGGTTGAAGTTAATGCTGAGGGTTATGGTTAGGGTTAGTGTGAGGATAAGGGTTAGGGTGAGGATTAGGGTGAGGATGAGGGTTAGGGTTAGCATAAGGTTTAGTGTGAGAGTTAGGGTTAGGGTTACGTTTAGGGTAAGGGTTAGTGTTAGGGTAAGGATTAGGGTTCGGCTTAGGTTTAGGGTTAGGTTTAGGGTTAGGGTGATGTTTAAGCTTAGGGTTAGAGTTAGGTTGAGGGTTAGGGTGAGTGTGAGCTTGAGAGTGAGGGTTAGGGTGAGGTTGAGGGTGAGTGGGATGGTGACGGTGAGAGTTAGGGTTAGGTTTAGGTTTAGGGTGAGGGTAAGAGTTAGGTTTAGGATTAGGGTTATGGTAAGGGTTAGGCTGAGGCTTAGGGAGAGTGTGCAGTTGAGGCTGAGGGTTTTGGATAGGTAAGCGTTAGGATTAGGTTTAGGGTGAGGATTAGGGTGACGTGAGAGTGAGGGTTAGGTTGAGGGTTAGGGTTAGGGTTAGGGTTAGGTTGAGGGTTAGGGTGAGAGGTAGGGTTAGGGTTAGGATGAGGATTATGTTGAGGGTGCGGGATAGGGTTTTGGTGAGGGTAAGTGTTAGGGTTATGGTGAGAGTGAGGGTGAGGTTAAGGGTAAGGGTTAGGGTGAGGGTTAGGGTGAGGGTGAGGGTTAGGGTTAGCATTAGAGTTAGGGTTAGGGTAAGGTTGAGTATTAGGATTAGGGTTAGGGTTAGGTTTAGGGTGCAGGTTAGGGTTAGGGTTACACTGAGAGTGAGGTTCAGAGTTAGGGATAGGATTAGGTTTAGGGTTAGGGTGAGGCTGAGGGTGAGGGTGAGAGTGAGGATTAATTTTAGGGTTAGGTTTACGGTGAGGGCTAGGATGAGGGTGAAATTTTTGGTTAGGAAAGGTTTAGGGTTAGATTTAGGGTGAGGATTAGGGTGAGGGTGAGGTTTAAGGTGAAGTTTATGGTTAGGGTGAGGGTTACGGTGAGGGTTGGGTTGTGGGTAAGTGTTAGCGTAAGGGTTAGAATGAGGGTGAGGGTTAGGGTTAGGGTGAGGGTAAGGGTTATTGTGAGGGTTAGGGTGAGGGTGACGTTTATGGTTAGCATTTGGGTTAGGGTGAGGGTTAGGATGAGCGATAGGGATAGGGTTAGGGTTAGGGTTAGGGTGAAAGTGAAGGTTAGGTTGAGGATGAGGGTGAGATTGAGGGTTAGGGTTAGGGGGAGGGGGAGGGTGTGGATGAGGCTTAGGGTTAGGATTAGTGTTAGGGTTAGCTTTTGGCTGAGGATGAGCTTAAGGGTGAGGGTGAGTTTTAGGTTTAGGTTTAGGGTGAGGGTTAGGGTTACTGTGAAGGTTAGGGTTACCGTTAGGGTGAGTGTTAGTGTGAGGTTTAGGGTTAGGGTTAGGTTTAGGTGAGGGTTAGTGGTAATGTTAATGTTAGGTTGAGGGTGAGGGTTAAGGTGACAGTGACAGTTAGTGTTCGGTTTAGGTTAGGGTTAGTTATAGGGTGAGGCTTAGGTTAAGGGGTAGGGTTAGTGTTAGGATGAGGGTTAGGGTTAGTATGAGGGTTAGTGTTAGGGTTAGGCTTAGGGTGAGGGTAAGGATTAGGTTTAGGGTGAGGGTGAGGGTTAGGGTTAGCTTTTGGGTTAAGGTGAGGGTGAGGTTTAGGGTTTGCATTCGGGTTTGGTTGAGGGTTAGGGTGAGGTTTAGGTTTAGGTTTAGGGTGAGGGTGAGGGTGAGAGTTAGGGTTAGGGTTATGGTGAGGGTTAAGATTAAGGTGAGGGTTAGGTTTAGGGTTAGGGGGAGAGTGAGGGTGAGGGTTAGGTTCGGGTGATGGTGAGGGTGAGGGTGAGGCTTAGGGTTAGGTTTAGTGTGAGGGTGAGGGTTAGTGTGAGGGTTATTGTTAGGTTTAGCGTAAGGTTTATGGCGAGGTCTAATGTGAGATTGCGGGTTAGGGAGAGGGAATGGGTGTGGGAGAGCGTTTCAGTTAGGTAAGGGTTAGGATTAGGGTTAGGGTGAGGGTCAGGGATAGGATGAAGTTTATGGTTGGGGTGATGGTTAGGGTTAGTTTGAGGTTTAGGGTTAGGGTTAGGGTTAGGTTGAGGTTTAGGGTTCGGGTTTGCATTAGGGTTAGGGTGAGGGTTAGGGTGTATTTGAGTGTTAGGGATAGGTTTAGGGTTAGTGTTAGGGTGAAGGTTAGTGTTAGGGTTAGGGTTAGGGTGAGGCGTAGGGTAAGGGGTAGGGTTAGGGTTAGGGTGAGGATTAGGGTAAGGGCGAGGGTTAGGATGAAGTTTAGGGTTAGGGTGAGTATTAGGGTTAGGGTTAGGTATAGGGTGAGCCTTAGGGTGAGGGGTAGGTTTAGGCTTAGGGTGAGGGTTATGGTTAGTGGGAGGGTTAGGGTTAGAGTTAGGGTGAGGGTGAGGGTTAGGGTGAGCTTTAGGGTGAGGGTGACTGTTAGGGTTAGCTTTAGGTTTAGGGTGAGGGTGAGGATTTGGTTTTGCATTAGGGTTAGGGTGAGGGTTATGGAGAGGGTTAGGGTTAGGTTTAGCGTGAGGGTGAGGGTGAGGGTTTTGGTTAGGGTGAGTGTGAGTGTGAGGGTGAGGTTGAGGGTTAGGTTTAGGTGTTGGGTGAGGGTGAGGGTGAGGTTTAGGGTGAGGGTGAGGGTTGGACTTAATGTGAGGTTTAGGGTGAGGGTGAGGGTAAGGGTTAGGGTGAGGGTGAAGGTGAGGGTTAGGGTTAAGGGTAGGGGTAGATGTAGGTTTAGTGTTAGGTTTAGGGTTAATATTAAGGTTAGGGTTAGGATTAGGCTGAGGGTGAGGGTGAAGGTGAGGTTTAGAGTTAGGGTTAGGGTTAGAGTTAGGGTTAGGTTGAGCGCTAGGATGAGGGTTAGGGTTAGGGTGAGGCTGCGGTTGAGGCTATGATTGAGACTCACCCTAGCTTTCATGGCTATGGTTAGGGTGAGGGTTAGGGGGACGGGTAGATTTAGTGTTAGATTTAATGTGAGGGTTAGTTTTAGTCTGAGAGTTAGGGTTAGGGTTAGAGTTAGGGTGATGTTAAGTGTTAGAGTGAGGGTTAGGGTGAGAGTGAGGGTTAGGGTGATGTTTAAGGTGAACGTGAAAGTTAGGGAGAGTGAGAGGTTGCGGGTGACAGTGAAGGTTAGGCTGTGTGTGAGGTTGAGGGTTAGGGTGAGGGTAAGGATTAGGGTGATGTTTAGGGTGAGGGTGAGGTTTAGGGTGAGAGTTAGGGTTCAGGGTAGAGGAATAGTTATGGTGTAGGTGAGGGTTAGGGTAAGGGTGAGGCTTAGGGTGACCGTGAGTGTTAGGGTTCAGGTGAGGATTAGGGTTAGGGTTAGGGTTTGGTTTGGGGTTAGCGTGAGGGTTAGGGTTAGGGTTAGGGTTGGGTGAGGGTTAGGGTGAGCGAAAGGTTTAGGGTGAGGGTTAGGTTGAGGTTGAAGGATAGGTTTATGGTGAGGGTAAGGGTTAGGGAAACGGTTAGGGTTAGGTTGAGGATTTGGGTTAGCATTAGTGTTAGGGTGAGGGTGAGGGTTAGGGTGAGGGTGAGGGGTAGGCTGAGGGGTAGTGTTAGATTTAGGGTCAGGGTTAGGGTGAGGGTGAGGGTTAGGGTTAGCATTAGGGTTAGGGTTAGGTTTAGGGTGAGTGTTAGGGTTAGGGTTAGGGTAAGTTTGAGGGTAAGTTTTAGCATAAGGGTTAGGGTTAGGTTGCAGGTTAGGGTTAGGTTTAGGGTGAGGGTGGGGTTGAGGGTTAGGGTTAGTCTTATGGTTATGGTTAGGGTAAGGCTGATGGGGAAGGGGAAGTTGAGGGTGAGTGTTAGGGTTAAGTTTAGGGTTAAGGTGAGGGCTTGGGTGAGGGTGAGGGTTAGGCTGATGGTGAGGGTGAGGGTTTTGGTTAGGTAAAGGTTAGGGTTAGGGAGAGGATTAGGCTGAGGATGAGGATTAAGCTGAGGTTAGGTTCAGGGTGAGGGTTAGTGTTACGGTTAGGTTGAGGGTTAGGGTTAGGGAGATGTTTAGGGTGAGGTTGAGGGTTAGGGTGAGGGTGAGGGTGAGGGTTAGGGTTAGGGTTAGGTTTAGGGTGAGGTTGAGGGTTAGGATTAGAGTGAGGGTGAGGGTGAGGATTAGGGTTAGGATTAGGTTTAGGGTTAGGGTGAGGGCTAGGGTGAGGGCGAGGGTTAGGGTGAGGGTGAGGGTGAGGGTGCGGTTTTCTGTTAGGAAAGGGATAGGGTTAGGTTTAGGGTGAGGATTAGGCTGAGGGTGAGGTTGAAGGTGAGGTTTAGGGTTAAGGTGAGGGTTAGGATTAGCATTAGACTGAGCGTTAGGGTTTGGGTGATGTTTAGGGTTATGTTTAGGGTGAGGGTGAGGGTGATGGTGAGGGTTAGGGTGTAGGTGAGGGTTAGGGTGAGGGTGAGGGTTAGGGTGATGGTGAGGGTTAGGTTTAGGGTTAGTGTGAGGAAAAGGCTTAGGGTGAGGATTAGGATGACAGTAAGTGTTCGGGTTAGGGTTCAGTTGAGGGTGAGGGTTAGAGTTAGGGTTAGGGTGAGGGTTAGGGTTACGGTTAGGGTGAGGGTGAGGGTGAGGGTTCAGGTGAGGGTTAGGGTGTGGGTTAGGGTTAAGGTTATGGTGAGAGTAAGGGTTAGGGTGAGGTTTAGGGTGAGGGTTAGGGTTAGGGTTAGGGTTAGGGTTAGGATGAGCGTTAGGCTGAGGGTTCGGGTTAGGGTTAGTGTGAGGGTTAGGGTTAAGGTTAATGTTAGTTTTAGGATTTGGTTAGGGTGAAGGTTAGTTTTAGGTTTAGGATAAGGTTTAGGCTGATGGTAAGATTTAGGGTTAGTGTGAGGGTTATGTTTAGCGTTAGGGTTAGGGTGTGGGCTAGGGTAAGGGTGAGGGTTAGGTTGAGGGTTTAGTTTAGGTAAGGGTTAAGGTAAGGTTAGGGTGAGGATTAGGGTGAGATTGAGGGTTAAGTTGAGGGTTAGGGTTAGGGTGAGCCTTAGGGTTACGATTAGGGTGAGGGTTAATGTTAGGGTGATGTTTAGGGTGAGGGTGAGGGTGAAGGTTCGGTGAGGGGGAGGGTTAGGTTTAGAGTTAGCGTGAAGGTTAGGGTTAGGTTTAGGGTTAGAGTTAGGGTGAGCGTGAGGGTTAGGGTGAGGGGTAGGGTTAGGGTTACGGTGAGGGTGAGGTTTAGGTTTAGTGTGAGAGTTACGGTTAGGGTTAGGTTTAGTGTGAGGGTTAGGTTGAGGGTTAGGGTTAGGTTAAGGGTGAGGATGAGGATGAAGGTGATGGTTAGGGCTACGTTTAGGATGAGGGTGAGGCTTAGGTTTAGGATGAGGGTGAGGATGAGGGTGAGGATGAGGGTTACGGTTAGGATTAAGTTTAGGGTGAGGGTGAGGGTTAGGTTTAGGATTAGGGTTAGGGTCAGGGTGAGGGTGAGGGTTAGGGATAGGGTGAGGGTTAGGATTATGGTTAGGGTTAGGGTGACGTTTAGGGTTAGGGTTAGGTTTAGGATGAACGTTAGGCTGAGGATTAGGGTTAGGGTTAGTATGAGGTTAGGTTTAGGGTTGGGTTAGGGTGAGGGTGAGGGTTTACTTTAGGTAAGGGTTTGGGTAAGTTTAGGGTGAGGATTAGGATGAGATTGAGGGCTGAGGTGAGGGTTAGGGTTAGGGTGAGTGTTAGGGTTAGGTGAGGGTTATTGTTAGGGTGATGTTTATGGTGAGGGTGAGGGTGAAGTTTCAGGTGAGGGGAGGGGTTAGGTTTAGGGTTAGCGTGAGGTTTATGGTTAGGGTTAGGGTTTGGGTGATGGTGAGGGTTAAGGCGAGTGTGAGGTTGATGGTGAGTGTGAGGTTTAAGGTTAGGGTGAGTGTTAGGTATAGTGTTAGGGTTAGGGTGAGGGTGAGTGTTAGGGTGAGAGTGAGCATTCAGGTGAGGGGGAAGGGGAGGGGGAGGTTTATGGTTAGTGTTCGGGTGAGAGTTAGGGTGAGTGTGTGGGTGAGGGTTAGGTTTAGGATTAGGGTTAGGGTTAGGTTTAGGCTGAGGGTGAGTGTGAGGGTGAGGGTGAGGGTTAGGGTTAGAGTGAGTGTTAGGCTTAATGTTAGGGTTAGGGTTAGGGTGAGGGATAGGGTTAGGATTAGTTTTAGGATGAGGGTTAGGCTGTGGGTTAGGGTTAGTGTTAGGGTGAGGGTTAGGGTTAGTGTGAGATTTAGGGTTAAGATTAGGGTCAGGGTTAGTATTAGGGTGAGGGTAATGGTTAGTGTGAGGTTTAGGATGAGGGTGAGGTTTAGGGTTAGGGATAAGGTTAGGCTGAGGTTAAGGTGAGGGCTAGGGTTAGTGTGAGGGTTAAAATTAGGGTTAGGAATAGGGTGAGGGTTATGTTTAGGTTTAGGGTTAGGGTTAGGGTGAGTCTTAGGCTGAGGGGTAGGGTTAGTGTTACGGTTAGGGAGAGGGTTCGGGTTAGTGTGAGGGTTAGGGTTAGGTTTAGGTGAAGGTGAGGGTAAGGGTTAGGGTGAGGGTTAGGGTGAGGATGAGGGTTAGGATTAGAGTTAGGTTTAGGATTAGGGTTAGGGTGAGGTTGAGGTTTAGTATTAGGGTGAGGGTTAGGGTTATTGTTAGGGTTAGGGTGCAGGTAAGGTTGAGGGTTAGGGTTAGGGTAAGGTTAGGTTTAGGCTGAGGGTTAGGGTGAGGGTGAGGTTGATGGTTAGTGTTAGGGTGAGGGTGAGGGTGAGGGCTAGGGTGAGGGTGCAGGTTAGTGTGAGGGTGAGGGTGAGGGTTTCTTTTACATCAGGGTTAGGGTGAGGCTGAGGGTTAGGGTGAGAGTTAGGGTGAAGCTTATGGTTAGTGTTAGGGTGAGGGTGAAGTTTAGGGTTTAGGGTTAGACTTAGGGTTATGGGGAGGGTTAAATTGAGGGTCAGGGTTAGGGTTAGTGCTAGGATTAGGGTTAGGATGCGAGTTAGGTTGAGGTTTAGGGGTAGGGTTAGAGTGAGGTTTAGAATGAGGGTGAGGGGAAGGGGGAGAGTTTGGTTTAGGGTTAGACTTAGGTTGAGGTTGAGGGTTAGGATTAGGGTTAGCACTAGGTTTGTGCTGAGGGTGAGTGTGAGGTTGAGGGTGAGGGTTAGGGTTAGGGTGAGGGTTAGGGTTAGTTTTAGGGTGAAGGTTAGGGTTAGGGTTAGGGTTAGGATGAGCATTAGGCTGAGGGTTACAGTTAGGGTTAATGTGAGGGTTAGGGTTAGGGTTTGATTAGGATGAAGGTTAGTTTTAGCTTTAGGGTTAGGATAAAGTTCAGACAGAGGGTTAGGGTTAGGGTTACTTTGAGGGTTAGGTTTAGTGTTAGGGTTAGGGGGTGGTCTAGGATGAGGGTGAGTTTTAGGGTGAGGGTGAGGGTTTAGTTTAGGTAAGGGTTAAGGTTAGGTTAGGGTGAGGATTAGGGTGAGGTTGAGGGTTAAGGTGAGGATTAGGGTTAGGGTGAGGGTTAGGATTACTGTGAGGGTTAGGGTTAGGGTTAGGGTGAGGGTGAGGGTAAGTGTGAGGGTGAGGTTTAGGGTGAGGGTGAAGGTTAGGATTAGAGTTATGGTTAGGATTAGAGTGATGGTAAGGATGAATGGTTAGTGTTAGGGTGAGGATTAGGGTTGGGTTGAGGGTGAGGGTGAGGGTTAGGGTTAGGGTTATGGTTATGTTTAGGCTGAGGGTGAGCGTGAGGGTGAGGTTGATGTTTAGGATTATGGTTAGGTTGAAGGTGATGTTTAGGGTGAGGTTAGGGTTAGTATGAGGTTTAGGGTGAGGGTTTCGTTTACCTCAGGGTTAGGTTTAACCTGAGGTTAGGTTTAGGGTTAGGGTTATTGTTAGTGTTAGGGTTAGGGTTAGGGTGAGGTTTAGGGTTAGGGTGATGTTCAGGGTGAGGGTGAGGGTGAGGGTGAGGGTTAGGTTAAGGGTGAGGGTAAGGTTTAGCTTTGGGAACAGGGTTAGTGTTAGGGTTAGGCTGAAGGTGAGGGTGAGGGTGAGGGTGAGGGTGAGGGTGAGAGTTTGGGTTAGGGTTAGGGTTAGGGTTAAGGTGAGAGTCACGGGTACTGTGAGGCTAATGGTTAGGTTTAGGGTTAGGGTGAGGGGAAGGGTTAGAGTGAGGGTTAGTGTGAGTGTGAGGTTTAGGGTTAGGGTTAAGATTAGGGGGAGGGCTAGGGTGAGGGTGAGGGTTAGTATGAGGGTTAGGGTGAGGGTTTCTTTTAGCCAATGTTTAGTGTTATGTTGAGGATTAACGTGAGGGTGAGGGTTAGGTTGAGGTTTAGGGTTAGGGTGAGGGTTAGAGCAAGGGTTACGGTGAGGGTTAGGGTTTGGGTGATGTTTAGCGTGAGGGTGAGGGTTAGAGCGAGGATGAGGGTTCGGGTGAGGGTAAGGGTTCGAGTGAGGGTGAGAGTTAGGGTGTGGGTGAGCATTAGTGTTAGGTTGAGTGTTAGCATTAGGTTTAGGGTTAGTGTGAGGGTGAGGGTAAGGGCTAGGGTTAGGATTAGGTTGACGGTTAAGATTAGGGTTAGGGTTAGGGTGAGGGTTAGGGTGAGGGTGAGAGTGAGGGTTTAGTTTAGATAAGGGTTAAGGAAAGGTTAGGTTGAGTACTAGGGTGAGGTTGAGGGTTAAGGTGAGGGTTAGGATTAGGTTGAGTGTTAGGGTTACTGTGAGGTTTAGGGTTAACACTTAGGGTGAGGATGAGGGTAAGGTTTAGGGTGAGGGTTATGGTGAGGGTGAGGGTTAGGATTAGAGTTATGGTTAGGATTAGGGTGAGGGTGAGGGTGAGGGTTAGTGTTAGGGTGAGGGTTAGGTTTGGGGTGAGGGTTAGGGTTAGGGTTAGGGTTGGGGTGAGGGTGAGAGTGAGGGTTAGGGTTAGGCTTAGGGTTAGGTTTAGGCTGAGGTTTAGGCTGAGGGTGAGGTTGAGGGTTATAGTTAGGGTTAGGGTGAGGGTGAGGGCTAGGGTGAGGGTGAAGGTTAGTGTGAGGGTGAGGGTGAGCGTTTCGTTTACGTCAGGGTTAGGGTTAAGATGAGGTTAAGGTTAGGGTAAGGTTTAGCGTTAGGGTTAGGGTGAGGTTTATTGTTAGGTTGATGTTTAGGGTGAGGGTGAAAGTTAGGGTGAGGGTGAGGGTTAGGGTAAGTTTGAGGGAGAGTGTTAGATTTGGGAATAGATTTAGGGTTAGGGTTAGGCTAAAGGTTAGAGTGAGGGTGAGGGTGAGGCTGAGGTTTAGGTTTAGGGTTAGTGTTAGGCTTAGGGTTAGGGTGAGGGTAAGGGTTAGAGTGAGGTTTAGGGTGAAGGTGAGGGTTAGGGTTAGGGTTAGGATTAGGGTGAGGGTTAGAGTGAGGGTGAGGGTTAGTGTGAGTTTCAGATTGAGAGTTTCTTTTAGCCAAGGGTTAGGGTTATGTTGAGGAATACGGTGAGGTTGAGGATTAGGTTTTGGATTAGGGTTAGGGCTAGGGATAGGATGAGTGTTAGGGTTTGCGTGATGTTTAGAGTGAAAGTGAGGGTTAAGGTGAGGGTGAGGTTTAGGGTGTGGGTGAGGATTAGGGTTAGATTGAGTGTTAGTGTTAGGTTTACGTTTAGTGTGAGGTTGAGGGTTAGGGGTAGCTTTAGAGTTAGGTTGAGGGTTTGGATTAGGGTTAGGGTTAGTGTGAGGTTTAGGGTGGAGGGTAGGGTTATGGTTAGGGTGAGGGTTAGGGTGAGGGTGAGGGTTAGGGTGAGGGTGTGGGTGAAGGTTAGGCATAGGTGTAGGGTTAGGATGAGTTTAAGGGTTAGGTTAAGGTTGAGGAATAGTGCTGGGGTTAGGGTTAGGGTGAGTGTTAGGGTGTGGGTTAAGGTTCCGGTGGGGGTGAGGGTTAGGTTGTTGGTGAGGGTTAGGTTTAGGGTGAGGATTAGGGTTAGAGTGAGGTTTATGGTGAGGGTAAGGGTTAGGGTGAGGTTTAGTGTGAGGGTTAGGGTGAGGGTTAGGGTGAGGGTGAGGTATAGGTTTTGGGTTAGGGTTAGGGTGAGGGTTAGGGATAGGTTTAAGGATAGGGTGAGAGTGAGGGTTAGGGTTAGGTTTAGGTTTAGAGTTAGGTTGAGGGTGACGGTTAGGGTTAGTATTAGAGTTAGCCTGAGGGTGATGGTGAGGGTTAGGGTTAGGGTGAGTTTTATGGGTAGGCTTTGGGTTAGGGTGAGGGTTAGGGTTAGGGTTAGGGTTAGGATGAGATTAGTCTGAGGGTTAGGGTTAGGGTTAGGTTGAGGGTTAGGGATAACCTGATATTTATTGTGAGAGTATCGTTTAGGGTGAGGGTGAGTGTTCGGGTGAGCGTGATGGTTAGGATGAGGGTGAGGGTTAGGTTTACAGTTAAGGTTAGGGAGAGGGGTAGCGTGAGCATTAGGGTTAGGATTAGGGTTAGGATGAGGGTTAGAGTGAGGATGAGGGTGAGGGTTAGGGTGTGGGTAAGTGTTATGGTTAGGGTTAGGGTTAGGGCTAGGGTGAGGGTTAGTGTGAGGGTGAGGATTTCGTTTACCTTAGGGTTAGGTTTATTGTGAGGATTAGGTTAAGGGTGAGGCTTAATCTGAGGTTAGGGTTAGGGTGTGGGTTATGGTTAGGGTGATGTTTATGGTGAGGGTGAGTGTTCAGTGAGGGTGAGGGTGAGGGTGAGGGTTAGTGTTAGAGTTAGGTTTAGGTTGAGGGTGATTGTGAGGGTTAGGAATAGGAATAGGGTTAGGGTGAGGGTTACGGTTAGTGTGAGAGTTATGATTAGGGTTAGGGTTAGGGTTACTGTGAGGGTAAGGGTTAGGGTGAGGGTTAAGGTGAAGCTGAGGGTTAGGGTTCGGGTTTGGGTTAGGGTGAGGGCTAGGGTGAGGGTGAGGGTTAGTGTGAGGGTTAGGGTGAAGGTTTCTTTTAGGTCAGGGTTAGGTTTATGGTGAGGATTAGCGTGAGAGTGAGGGTTAGGGTTAGGGTTAGCATGAGGGTGAGGGTTTAGGTGATGTTTAGGGTGAGGGTGAGGATTAAGGTGAGGGTGAAGGTTAGGGTGTGGTTGAGGATTAGGGTTAGGGTTTGGGTTAGGGTAATGGTGAGTGTAAGGTATAGGGTGAGGTTTATTGTGAGGATGAGGGTTAGGTTTAGTGTTAGGGTTAGGGTGAGGTTTAGGGTGAGCGTTAGGGTTTGGTTTAGGGTTAGGGTCAGGGTGTGGTATAGGGTGAGTGTTAGTGTTAGGGTGAGGGATAGGGAAATGGTTAGGGTGAGGTTGAGGGTTAGGGTTAGGGTTAGAGTTAGGGTGAGGTTGAGGGTTAGGATTAGGGTAAGGATTAGGTTTTGGCTGAGTTTGAGGGTGACTGTAAAAGTGAGGGTTAGTTTTAGGGTGAGGGTTAGGGCTAGGGTTAGTGTTAAGGTAAGGGTGAGGGTTAGGGTTAGGGTGAGGGTGTGGGTAAATGTTAGAGTGAGGGTTAGGGCGAGAGTGAGGGTTATGGTAAGTTTCAGGGTAAGGGTTAGGATGAGGGTAAGGGTTAGGTTGAGGGTTAGGGTGAGGGTGAGGGTTAGCATTAGTGTTAGGGTGAGGGTGAGGGTGAGGGTTAGGGTGAGGGTTAGGGTTAAGGTTAGGGATGGGGTGAGGATTAGGGTTAGGGTTAGGTTTAGGGTGAGGTTTAGGATGAGGGGTAGGGTTAGTGAAAGAGTGATAGTTAGGGTTCGTTTGAAGATTAGGGATAGAGTGAGGTTAATTTTACTGTGAGGTTTAGGTTTAGGTTAGGGTTTAGATGAGTGTTAGGGTTATGTTGAGAGTTAGGGTGAGGGTGAGGGCTAGGTTTAGTGTTAGTGTGAGTGTTATTGTTAGGGTCGGGGTTAGGTTTAGGGTGAGGGTTAGGGTTAAAGTAAGGGTTAGAGTGAGGGTTAGGGTTAGGGTGAGGGTCAGGGTGAGGGTTTGGATTAGGTTGAGGGTTAGGTTTAGGGTGAGGGTTAGGGTTAGGGTGAGCGTTAGGGTGATAGTGAGGGTTAGGGTGAGGGTGAGGGTTAGGTTTAGAGTTAGGGTTAGACTGAGTGTTAGGATTAGGGATAGGGTTAGGGTGAGAGTTAGGGTGAGGTGTCGGGATACAGTTAGGCTGAGGGTTAGGGTTAGTGTGAAGGTTAGGGGTAGGGGTAGGGTTAGTGTTAGGATAATGTTTAGGGTGAGGGTTAGTTTGAAGGTGAGGGTTAGAGTGAGCGTTAGGGTTAGGTTAAGAGTGAGGTTTAGGGTTAAGGTGATGTTTAGGGTGATGTTGAGGGTTAGTGTGAGGGTGAGGGTGAGGGTGAGGGTGAAGCTGAGGGTGAGGGTTAGGGTGAAGGTGAGTTTAGTTTATGTTTAGGGTTAGAGTTAGGGTTAGGCTGAGGGTGAGGGTGAGGGTTAGGGTTAGAGCTAGGGTGAGTGTTAGGGTTAGTGTGAGGGTTAGTGTGATGGTGAGGGTCAGCGTGAAGTTGAGGGTTAGAATGATGGTGAGGGTGAGTTTGAGGGTTAGGGTTAGGATTAGGGTTAGGGTGAGTTTTAGGGTTAGGGCTTGGGTTAGAGTTATTGTTAGAGTTAAAGTTAGGATGAGGGTGAGGGTTATTGTTAGGGTTAGGGTTAGGGTTAGGTGAGGGTGGGGTTGAGGGTTAGGGTTAATCTTAGGGTAATGGTTAGGGTAAGGCTGATGGGGAAGGGGAAGTTGAGGGTGAGTGTTAGGGTTAAGTTTAGGGTTAAGGTGAGGGCTTGGGTGAGGGTGAGGGTTAGGCTGAGGGTGAGGGTGAGGGTTTTGGTTAGGTAAAGTTTAGGGTTAGGGTGAGGATTAGGCTGAGGATGAGGATTAAGCTGAGGTCAGGTTCAGGGTGAGGGTTAGTGTTAGGGTTAGGTTGAGGGTTAGGGTTAGGGAGATGTTTAGGGTGAGGTTGAGGGTTAGGGTGAGGGTGAGGGTGAGGGTTAGGGTTAGGGTTAGTTTTAGGGTGAGGTTGAGGGTTAGGATTAGAGTGAGGGTGAGGGTGAGGATTAGGGTTAGGATTAGGTTTAGGGTTAGGGTGAGGGCTAGAGTGAGGGCGAGGGTTAGGGTGAGGGTTAGAGTGAGGGTGTGGTTTTCTGTTAGGAAAGGGTTAGGGTTAGTTTTAGGGTGAGGATTAGGCTGAGGGTGAGGTTGAAGGTGAGGTTTAGGGTTAAGATGAGGGTTAGGGTTAGCGGTAGGCTGAGCTTTAGGTTTTGGGTGATGTTTAGGGTTATGTTTAGGGTGAGGGTGAGGGTGAAGGTGAGGGTTAGGGTGTAGGTGAGGGTTAGGGTGAGGGTGAGGGTTAGGGTGATGGTGAGGGTTAGGTTTATGGTTAGTGTGAGGAAAAGGCTTAGGGTGAGGATTAGGATGAGAGTAAGTGTTAGGGTTAGGTTTAGAGTTTGGGTTAGGCTGAGGTATAGGGTTAGAGTTCGGGTTAGGGTTCAGTTGAGGGTGAGGGTTAGAGTTAGGGTTAGGGTGAGGGTTAGGGTTGGGGTGAGGGTCAGGGTTACGGTTAGGGTGAGGGTGAGGGTGAGGGTTCAAGTGAGGGTTAGGGTGTGGGTTAGGGTTAAGGTTATGGTGAGAGTAAGGGTTAGGGTGTGGTTTAGGGTGAGGGTTAGGGTTAAGGTTAGGGTTAGGGTTAGGTTTATGGTGAGAGTTAGGGTGAGGTGTCGGGATACAGTTAGGCTGAGGGTTAGGGTTAGTGTGAAGGTTAGGGGTAGGGGTAGGGTTAGTGTTAGGATAATGTTTAGGGTGAGGGTTAGTTTGAGGGCGAAGGTTAGAGTGAGCGTTAGGGTTAGGTTCAGTGTGAGGTTTAGGGTTAAGGTGATGTTTAGGGTGATGTTGAGGGTTAGTGTGAGGGTGAGGTTGAGGGTGAGGCTGGGGGTGAGGGTTAGGGTGAACGTGAGTTTAGTTTAGGTTTAGGGTTAGAGTTAGGGTTAGGCTGAGGGCGAGGGGGAAAATGAGGGTGAGGGTTAGGGTTAGGGCTAGTGTGAGGGTTAGGGTTAGTGTGAGGGTTAGTGTGATGGTGAGGGTCAGCGGGAAGGTGAGGGTTAGAATGATGGTGAGGGTGAGGTTGAGGGTTAGGGATAGGATTAGGGTTAGGGTGAGTTTTAGGGTTAGGGCTAGGGTTAGAGTTATTGTTAGGGTTAAGGTTAGGATGAGGGTGAGGGTTATTGTTAGGGTTAGGGTTAGGGTTAGGTGAGGGTGGGGTTGAGGGTAAGGGTTAGTCTTAGGGTTATGGTTAGGGTAAGGCTGATGGGGAAGGGGAGGTTGAGGGTGAGTGTTAGGTTTAAGTTTAGGGTTAAGGTGAGGGCTTGGGTGAGGGTGAGGGTTAGGCTGAGGTTGAGGGTGAGGGTTTTGGTCAGATAAAGGTTAGGGTTAGGGTGAGGATTAAGGTGAGGATGAGGATTAAGCTGAGGTTAGGTTCAGGGTGAGGGTTAGTTTTAGGGTTAGGGTGAGGGTTAGGGTTAGGGAGATGTTTAGGGTGAGGTTGAGGGTTAGGGTGAGGGTGAGGGTTAGGGTTAGGGTTAGGTTTAGGGTGAGGGTGAGGGTGAGGATTTGGAATAGGATTAGGGTTAGTGTTAAACTGAGTGTGAGGGTCAGGGTGAGGGTCAAGGTTATGGTCAATTTTAGGGTTAGGTTTAGATTGAGGGTTAAGGTTAGTGTGAGGTTTCTGGTTAGAGTTAGGGTGAGGGTAAGGGTTAGGATGAGGGTAAGCCTTAGGGTGAGTGTGAGGTTTTGGAATTCGGCTTTGTGTTAGGGTTAGTGTGAGGGGTAGGGTTCGGGTGAGGGTGAGGGTTCGGTTGAGAGTGAGTGTTAGTGTGAGGGTGAGTGTTCGGGTGAGAGTGAGGTTTAGGGTGTGGTTGAGTGTTTGGGTTAGGACGAGAGTCAGGGTGAGGTGTCGGGATAGGGTTAGGGTGAGTGTTAGGGTTAGTGTGAATGTTAGCGTTAGGGTTAGGTTTAGGATAAGGGTTAGTGTGAGGGTTAGGGTTAGTGTGATGTTTAGGGTGAGGTTGAGGGTTAGTGTGAGGGTGACTGTGAGGGTTAAGGTGAGGGTGAGGCTGAGTGGGAGAGTGACGGTGAGGGTTAGGTTTAGGGTTAGGTTTAGGGTGAGGGTAAGTGTTTGGGTTGCTATTAGGGTTATGGTAAAGCTTAGGTTGATTGTGAGGGTGAGAGTGAGGATGAGGGTGAGGGTCTCGGTTACGTAAGTGTTAGGGTTACGTTTAGGTTAATACTGAGGTTTAGGGTTAGCGTTAGGGTTAGGGTGAAGGTTAGGATGGGGGTTAGTGTGAGGGTTAGGGTTCGGGTTAGGGTTGGGTGAGCGTAAGGGTGAGCGTAAGGGTTAGGGTGAGGGTTACATTGTGGGTGAGGGATAGGTTTATCATGAAGATAAGGGTTAAGGTTAGGTTGAGAGTGAGGGTGAGGGTATGGGTAAGGGTTAGGGTCAGAATTAGGGTGAAGGTGAGGGTTAGGGTTAGCATTAGGGTTAGGTTTAGGATTAGGTTGAGTGTTAGGGTTAGGGTTAGGGCTAGGGTGCAGGTTAGGGTTACGGTTAGAGTGAGGGTCAGGGTCAGGGTTAGGGTTAGGATTAGGTTTAGGGTTAGGGTGAGGCTGAGGCTGAGGCTGAGGGTGAAGGTGAGGGTGAGGGTGAGGATTAAGGTTAGGGTTAGGTTTAGGATGAGGACTAATGTGAGGGTGATGTTTTTGTTTAGGAAAAGTTTAGGGTTAGGTTTAGGGTGAGGATTAGGGTGAGGGTGAGGTTTAAGGTGAGGGTTAGGGATAGGGTCAGTGTTAGGGTTAGGGTTAGGGTGAGGGTTAGGGTTAGGTTGATGTTTAGGGTGACGGTGAAGGTGAGACTGAGGGTTCGGGTGAGGGTTAGGGTTAGGGTGAGGGTTAGGGTTAGGGTTAGGTTTAGGTTTAGGGTGAGGGTAAGGATCATGATGACAGGGTGAGGGTGAGGGTTAGGGTTAGCGTTAGGGTTAGGGTGAGGGTTGGGGTGAGGGTTAGGGTTAGGGTTAGGGTGAGGGTTAGGGTGAAGCTTAGGGTGAAGGTTTGGGTCAGGGTTAGGGTTTGGGGTAGGGTAAGGTTTAGGGGGAGGGGCAGGGGTAGTGTGAGGGTTAAGGAGAGTGTGAGGGATAGGGTTATGGTGAGGGTAAGGGTTAATCTAAAGGTTAGGTTGAGAGTGAGCATTTGTGTTAGCATCAGGGTTGGGTTGAGGGTTAGGGTTAGGGTTAGGCTGAGGGGTAGTTTTAGGGTTATTATGAGGTTTAGGTTTAGGGTTAGGGTGAGGGTAAGGGTTAGGATGACAGCTAGGGTGAGGGTCAGGGTTAGGGTTAGGTTTAGGGTTAGGGTGAGGGTTAGAGTGAGGGTTAGGGTTAGAGTTAGTGTGAGGGTTAGGGTGAACGTTAGGGTTAGGGTTAGGGTTTGGGGTAGGGTGAGGTTTAGGGGGAGGGGAAGGGGTAAGGTGAGGGTTAAGGAGAGGGTGAGGGATAGGGTTATGTTGAGGGTAAGGGTTAATCTAAGGGTTAGGTTGAGAGTGAGCATTTGTGTTAGCATCATGGTTGGGTTGAGGGTTAGGGTTAGGGTTAGTTTGAGGAGTAGTTTTAGGGTTAGGGTGAGGGTTAGGGTTAGGGTTAAGGTGAGGTTAAGGGTTTGGTTGAGGGTGAGGGTGAGGGTTAGGCTTAGCCTTAGAGTGAGGGTGAATGTTAGGGTTAGGGAATGGGTGAGTGTGAGTGTGAGGATTAGGTGTAGGATTAGGGTTAGGTTTAGGGTTAGGCTGAGGTTTAGCCTGATGGGTAGGGTTACAGTTAGGGTGAGGGTTAGGTTTAGTGGGAGTGTTAGGGTTAGGTTTAGGGTTAGGGTTAGGGTGAGGGTTCAGGTGAGGTTTCGGGTTAAGTAGTGGGTGAGGGTTAGGGTTAGTGTGAGGACTAGCTTTAGGGTTAGGGTTACTGTTAGGGTTAGGATTAGGGTGAGGGTAAGGGTTAGGGTTAGTTTTATGGTTAGGGTGAGGGTTCGGGTTAGTGTGAGGGTTAGGTTTAGGGTTAGGTGAAGGATCGGGTAAGGGTTAGGGTGAGGGTTAGGGTCAGGGTGAGTATTATGATTAGGTTAAGGACTAGGGTTAGGCTGAGGGTGAGGGTGAAGTTGAGGTTTATGATTAGGGTTACAGTGAGGGTTAGGTTTAGGGTGATGTTTAGGGTGAGGGTGAGGGTGAGGGTAAGGGTGAGGATTCGGGTGAGGGTGAGGATTAGGGTGTGGATGAGGGTTAGCATGAGGGTGATGGTTACAGTTAGGTTTAGGGATTGGGTTAGTGTTAGGGTTTGGATTAGGGTGAGGTTTAGGGTTAGGTTTAGGTTAAGTGTGAGGATAAGGGTTAGTGTGAGGGATAGGGTTATTGTTAGGGTTAGGGTGAGGGTGAGGGTGAGTGTTATGGTTAGGGGTAGGGTGAGGGTTAGGGTTAGGCTAAGGCTTAGGGATGGGGATAGGGTAAGGTTGAGTGTGAGGGTGATGTTTAGAGGTAGTTTTAGGCTGAAGGTGAGGGTTCGGTTTAGGATTAGTGTTAGGGTTAGGGTTAGGGTGAGGGTTAGGTTTAGGATTAGGGTTAGGGTTAGCCTTAAGGTGAGGGTGAGGTTGAGGGTTAGGGAGAGGATTAGGGTTAGGTTTACAGTTAGGGTGAGAGTGAGGATTAGGTTGAGGTGAGGGTTCGTGTTTGGGTGAGGGTTAGGGTGATGCTGAGGGTTAGGGTGAGGGTGAGGTTTAGGTTTAGTGTTAGCTTTAGGGTGAGGGTTAGGATCAGGGTTAGTATTAGGGTGAGGGTTAAGGTGAGGGTTAGGGTTAGGGTTAGGGTTAGGGTGAGGGTGAGAGGTACAGTTAGGTTTCGAGTTAGGGTGATGGTGAGGGTGAGGGTGAGGGTGAGGTTGAGGGTTAGGTTTTGGGTGAGGGTTAGGGTTAATATTAAAGTTAGGGTTAGGGTGAGGGATAGGGTTAGGGTGAGGGTTAGGATGAGGGTTAGGCTGTAGGGTAGGGTTAGGGTCAGGGTGAGGGTTAGGGTTAGTGTGAGTTTTAGGGTTAAGATTAGGGTCAGGGTTAGGATTAGGTTAGGGGTGAGGTCTAGGTTGAGGGTGTGGGATAGGGTGAGGGGTAGGGTTAAGGTTAGGGTGAGGGTGAGGGTTAGGTTTAGTGTGAGGTTTAGGGTTAGTATGAGTTTGAGGGTGAGGGTGAGGGTTAGGGTGAGGGTGAGGGTTAGGGTTAGGGTTAGGGTTAGGGTGAGGGTGAGCGTTACGGTTAGGTTGAGGGTTAGGGTGAGGGTAGGGTTAGGGTAAGGGTGAGGGTGAGGCTTAGGTTTAGTGTGAGGGTTAGGGTTAGTGTAAGGTTAAGGGTTAGGGTGAGGTTTAGGGTAACAGTGAGGCTTAGGGTTAGCGTGAGTTTGAGGGTGAGGGTGAGGTTTAGGGTTAGGTTGAGGGTTAGGTTTAGGGTTAAGGTGAGGGTGAGCCGTAGCGTGAGAGTGAGGGTTCGGTGAGGGTTTGGGTGAAGGGGGAGGTTAATGGTTAGGGTTCGGGTTAGAGTTAGGGTGAGGCTGTGGGTGAGGGTTAGGTTTAGGATTAGGGTTAGTGTTAGGGTTAGGCTGAGGGTGAGTGTGAGGGTGAGGGTGAGGGTTAGGTTTTGGGTGAGGGTGAGGGTTAAGGTTAGGGTTAGGGTTAGGTTGAGGGATAGGATTAGGTTTAGGGTTAGGATGAGGATTAGGCTGTGGGGTAGGGTTAGGGTTAGGGTGAGGGTTAGGGTTAGTGTGAGTTTTAGGGTTAAGGTTAGGGTCAGGGATAGGATTAGGTTAGGGGTAAGGGATAGGGTGAGGGTTAGGATGAGGGTGAGGTTTAAGTTTAGGGATAGGGTTAGGATGAGGTTAGGCTGAGGGCTAGGGTGAGTGTGTGGGTTAGGGTTAGGGTTAGGGATAGGGTGAGGATTAGGTTTAGGGTTAGGGTTAGGGTGAGTCTTAGGCTGAGGGGAAGGGTTAGGGATAGGGTGAGGGTTAGGTTTAGTGTGAGGGTTAGGTTTTGGGGTAGGGTTAGGGTGAGGGCTAGGTGAGTGTGAGGGTTAGGGTTTTATTTAGGGATAGGGTAAGGATTAGGGTTAGGGTTAGGTTTAGGGTGAGATTTAGGCTGATGTGTAGGGTTACAGTTAGGGTGAGGTTTAGGTTTAGTGGTAGTGTTAGGGTTAGGTTTAGGGTTAGGGTTAGGGTGAGGGTTTGGGTGAGCGTTCGGGTTAATGTGTGGGTGAGGGTTAGGGTTAGTGTGAGGATTAGGTTTAGGTTTAGGGTTACTGTTAGGTTTAGGGTTAGGGTGAGGGTAAGGGTAAGGGTTAGTGGTATGGTTAGGGTGAGGGTTCGGGTTAGTGTGAGGGTTAGGGTTAGGGTTAGGTGAAGGTGGGGGTAAGGGTTAGGGTGAGGGTTAGTTTGAGGGTGAGGGTTAGGATTAGAGTTAGGGTTAGGATTAGGTTTAGGATGACGGTGAGGTTGAGGTTCAGTGTTAGGGTGAGGGTTAGGGTTATTGTTGGGGTTAGGTTGCAGGTGAGGGTAGGGTGAGGGTGTGGGTTAGGGTTAGGATTAGGGTAGGGTTAGGTTTGGCTGAGGGTGAGGGTGAGAGTGAGGGTGAAGATTAAGTTTAGGGTTAGGTTTAGGGTGAGGACTAGGGTGAGGGTGATATTTTTTGTTAGGAAATGTTTATTGTTCGGTTTAGGGTGAGGATTTGTGTGAGGGTGAGCTTTAAGGTGAGGGTTAGGGTGAGGGTGAGGGTTAGGGTTAGGGTTAGCGTGAGGTTTAGGGTTAGGGTGATGTTTAGGGTGAGGGTGAAGGTGAGAGTGAGGGTTCAGGTGAGGGTTAGGGTTAGGGTGAGGTTTAGGGTTAGGGTTAGTGTTAGGGTGAGGATAAGGGTTAGGATGACAGTTAGGGTGAGGGTGAGGGTTAGGGTTAGGTTTGGGTTAGGGTGATGTTTATGGTGAGGGTGAGGGTGAGAGTGAGGATTCGGTTGAGGGTGTGGTTTAGGGTGTTGGTGAGGGTTAGGGTGAGAGTGAGGGTGAGGGTGAGGTTGAGTGTTAGTGTGTTGGTGAGAGTTAGGGTGAGGGTGACTGTTAGGGTTAAGGTTAGGATTAGGATGAGGGTTAGGGTTAGGGTTAGGTTGAGGGTTAGGGTGAGGGTTATGGTTAGGGATAGGGTGAGGATTAGGGTTAGTGTGAAGGTTAGGGTTAGGGTTGGTGTAAGGATAAGGGTTAGGTTGAGGATTAGGGTGAGAGTGAGTGTTAGGGTTAGATTAAGGGTTAGGGTGAGGGTTAGGGTAAGGGTTAGGGTTAGGGTTAGGGTGAGTGTGAGGGATAAATTTAGGGTTAGGTGAGCATTATGGTTGGGGTGAGGGCTAGGGTTAGGTTTAGGGTGAGGGTTCAGGTGAGTGTGAGTGTTAGGGTGTGGGTGACGGTTAGGGTTAGGTTGAGGGATAAGGTGACGGTGAAGTTTAGGGTGATGGTGAGGGTTAGGGTTAGGGTGAGTGATAGGGTGAGGGTGAGGGTTAGGGTGAGTGTGAGGATTAAGGTTAGGGTTACCCTTAGGGTTATGGTGAGGGTATGGGTTAGGGTGAGGTTTAGGTTGAGGGTGAGGGTTAGGCTTAGCGTTAGGGTTAAGGCGAGAGTTAGGGTGAGGTTTAGGGTTAGGGTGAGTGTGAGGGTTAGGGTTAGGGTTAGGGTGATATTTATGGTTAGAGTGTGGGTTAGGGATAGGTTTATGGTTAGGGGGAGGTTTAGGTTATGGTTAGGGTTCCAGTTAGGGTGAGTGTGAAGGTGAGTGTTAGGGTTAGGATTAGGGTTAGGGTTAGTGTTAGGCTGAGGGTGAGGGTGAGGGTGAGGGTGAGGGTGAGTGTTAGGTTTAGGGTAATGTTTAGGGTTAGGTTTAGGTTGAGGGTTAGGGTTAGGGTTAGGATTAGGATTAGGGTGAGGATTATGGTTAGGGTTAGGGTGTGGGTTAGGGATAGGTTTATGGTTAGGGTTAGCATTAGGTTTAACATTAGGGTTAGAGTGAGGGTGAGGTTGAGGGTTAGGTTTAGGTTTAGGTTTAGGGTTAGGGTGAGGCTGAGGTTGAGGATGAGTTTGAGGGTGAGGGTGAGGGTTAGGGTTAGGCTTAGGGTGAGGGCTAAGGTGAGGTTGAGGGTTACTGTGAGGGTGCAGTTTTCAGTTAGGAAAGGGTTAGGGTTAGGGTTAGGTTTAGGGTGAGGATTAGGCTGAGGTTGAAGGTGAGTTTTAGGGTTAAGGTGAGGGTTAGGGTTAGGGTTAGGGTTAGGGTGATGTTTAGGGTGAGGGTGAGGGTGAGGGTTGGGGTTAGGGTAATGTTTAGGATTAGGGTTAGGTTGGGGGTTAGGTTTAGGGTTAGGATGAGGGTTAGGCTGAGGATTATGGCTAGAGTTAGTGTGAGGGTTAGGTTTAGTGTGACGCTTAGGGTTAGGGTGAGGGTAAGCGTTAGGGTGAGGGTTAGGATCAGGTTGCAGGATAGAGTTAGTGTTAGGGTTAGGGTGTGCATTTGGATGAGGGTTAGGTGTAGGGTAAGGGTGTGGGTTAGTGTTAGGGTTGAGTTCAGTGTTAGCGTTAGGGTGAGGTGTAGGGTTAGGGTTAGGGTTAACGTGAGGATAAGGGACATATTGAGGGTTAGGGTGAGGGATAGGTTTAGTGTAAGGTTTAGGGTGAGTGTTTGTGTGAGGGTTAGGTTTAGTTTTAGGGTTACGTGAGGGTTAGGATGAGGGTAAGGTTTAGGGTGAGGTTTAGGGTGAGGTTGAGTATTAGGGTTACCATTAGTGTTAGAGTGAGGGTTAGGGTTAGGTATAGCATTAGGCTTAGGATTAGGGTTAGGGTGAGGTTTAGGATTAGGGTTAAAGTGAGGGAGAGGTTTAGGGTTAGCATTAGGTTTACGGTTAGGTTTAGAGTGAGGGTGAGGGTGAGGAATAGGGTTAGGATTAGGTTTAGGTTTAGGGTGAGGCTGAGGTTGAGGGTGAGGGTGAGGGTTAGGGTTAGGCTTAGGGTGAGGGCTAGGGTGAGGGCTAGGTTGAGGGCGAGGGTTAGGATGAGAGTTAGGGTTGGGGTGAATGTTAGGATTACGGTTAGGTTGAGGGTGAGGGTGATGGTGAAGTTGAGGTTTAGGGTGTGGATTAGGGTTAAGGTTATGGTGAGGGTAAGGGTTAGGGTGAGGTTTACTGTGAGGGTTAGGGTTAGGGTGAGGATTATGGTGATGTTGAGTGTTAAGGTGACAGTGAGGGTTAGGGTGAGGGTGAGGTTTAGGTTTAGTGTTAGCATTAGTGTGAGGGTTAGGGTCAGGGTTAGGATTAGGGAAAGGGTTAAAGTGAGGGTTAGGGTTCGGGTTAGTTTTAGGGTTAGTATGCGCATTAGGGTTAGTGTTAGGTTTATAGTGAAGGTAAGGGTTAAGGTGAGGGTTAGGCTGAAAGGGTAGGTTTAGGGTAAGGGTGAGGGAGAGGGTGAGGGTAAGTGTTAGGGTGAGGGTGAGGCTTAGTGTTAGCATTAGTGTTAGGGTTAGGGTTAGAGTGAGTGTGAGGTTTAGGTTTAGGGTTAGGGTGAGGGTGAGGGTGAGGGTGAGGGTAAGGTTTAGGTTTAGGTTTAGGGTTATGGTTAGGATTAGTGTAAGGTTGAGGTCTAGTGTGAGGGTGAGGGTTAGGGTTTGGGTTAGGGTGAGGGTAAGGGTTAGGGTGAGGGGTAGGGTGAGGTGTAGGGTTATGGTTAGGGTGAGGGTTAGGGTTAGCGTGAGGTTTATGGTGAGGTTTAGGGTTAGGGTTAGGGTGTGGGTTAAGGTTAGGGTGATGTTTAGGCTGAGGGTGAGCGTTAGGGTGAGAGTTAGGGTGAGGTTTAGGGTTAGTGGTAGGATTAGGGTTAGGGTGAGGGTGAGGTTTAGGGTTAGAATTAGTGTTAGGGGAGGGTTAAATTGAGGGTCAGTTTTAGGGTTAGTGTTAAGGTTAGGGTTAGAATGAGTGTTAGGTTGAGTTTTAGGGTTAGGGTTAGGTTTAGGATGAGCGTTAGGCTGAGTGTTAGGGTTAGGGTTAGTGTGAGGGTTAGGGATAGGTTAGGGTTAGGGTTTGGGTTTGGTTATGGTGATGGTTAATTTTAGGTTTAGGGTTGGGTTCAGGTTTAGGCTGTGTGTTAGGGCTAGGGTTAGTGTGAGGGTAGGTTTAGGGTTAGGTTTAGGGTGTGGACTGTGGTGAGGGTGAGGGTTATGGTGATCGTTAGGATTAGGGTTAGGGTTAGGTTCAGGTATAGGTTGAGGGTTAGGATTAGAGTAAGGACTTGGGTTGGGCTGAGGGTGAGGGTGATGTTGAGGGTGAGGGTTAGGGTTAGAGTGAGGGTTAGAGTGAGTGTGAGGGGGCGGGGGGAGAGTTTGGTTTTGGGTTAGAGTTAGGTTGAGGGTGAGGGTTAGGGTTAGGGTTAGCAATAGGTTTAGGCTGAGGGTGAGGGTGAGTTTGAGGGTGAGGTTTACGGTTAGGGTGAGGGTTAGGGTTAGTTTTAGGGTGAAGGTTAGGGTTAGGGTTAGGGTTAGTGTTAGGATGAGCATTAGGCTCAGGGTTAAGGTTAAGGTTAGTGTGAGGGTTAGGGTTAGGGTTAGGGTTAGGGTTTGGTTAGGGTGAAGTTTAGTTTTAGGTTTAGGGTTAGGATAAGGTTTAGGCTGAGTATTAGGTTTAGGGTTAGGGTGAGGGTCAGGGTAAGGGTTAGGGTGAAGTTTAGGGTGAGGGTGAGGGTTAGGATTAGCTTTAGGGTTAGGATTAGGGTGTGGGTGAGGATGAAGGTTAGTGTTAGGGTGAGGGTTAGGGTTGGGGTTGGGGTGAGGGTTAGGGTTAGGGTTAGGCTTGGGGTGAGGGTGAGGGTGAGGGTTAGGGTTAGAGTAAGTTTTAGGCTGAGGGTGAGGGTGAGGGTGACGTTGATGGATAGGGTTATGGTTAGGGGGATGGTGAGGGTTAGGGTGAGGGTTAGAGTGAGTGTGAGGGTTTGCTTTATGTCAGGGTTATGGTTACGCTGAGGTTAGGGTTAGGGTTAGGGTTAGGGTTAGTGTTAGGGCAAGGGTTAGGTTGCGGGTTAGGGTTTGGGTGATGTTTAGTGTGAGGGAGAGGTTGAGGGTTCAAGTGTGGGTGAGATTTAGGATGTGGGTGAAGTTTAGTGTTAGGTTGAGTTTTAGCGTTAGGTTTAGGTTTAGTGTGAGGGTGAGGGTTAGGGCTAGGGTTAGGGTTAGGTTGAAGTTTAGTATTAGGGTTAGGGTTACTATGAGTGTTATGGTGAAGGGTAGGGTTAGGGTTAGGGTTAGGGTGAAGATTAGGGTGAGGTTTTAGGTGAGGGTTAGCGTTAGGTGCATGGTTAGGGTGACTTTGAGGGTGAGGCTTAGGTTTAGGATTAGGGTTAGGGTTAGGAAGAGTGTTAGGGTGTCAGTGAGGGATCGGGTCAGGGTCCGGGTTAGAGTGTAGTTGAGGGTTATGTTTAGGGTGATTATTAGGTTTAGATTTAGATTTATAGTGAGGGTAAGGGTTAGGGTGAGGTTTAGTGTGAGGGTTAGGCTTAGGGTTAGGTTTAGGGTGAGGGTTAGGGATAGGTTTAGGGATAGGGTGAGGGTAAGTGTGAGGGTTAGGTTTGCTTTATGGTTAGAGTTAGGGTGAGGGTGAGGGTTTGTATTTGGGTTAGTATTAAAGTTAGCCTGATGGTGAGGGTGAGGGTTAGGTTCAGGGTGAGTGTTAGGGTTAGGGGTAGGGTTAGGGTGAGTGTTAGGGTTAGGGTTAGGTTTACGATGAGCGTTAGGCTTAGGGTTAGGGTTTGGGTTAGTGTGAAGGTTAGGGTTAGTGTTAGTGTTAGTGTGAGGGTTAGGGTTAGCTTTAGGTTTAGGATAACGGTTAGGTTGAGGGTTAGGTTTAGGGTTAGTTCGAGGGTTAGGTTTAGGGTTAGGGTTAGAGTCAGGTAAAGGTTAGGGTGAGAGTTAGGGTGAGGGTGAGGGTAAAGGTTAGGGTGAGGGTTAGGGTTAGGGTGAGGGTTAGGATTAGGGTTAGCACTAGGTTTAGGCTGAGGGTGAGGGTGAGGATGAGGGTGAGGTTTACATTTAGGTTGAGGGTTAGGGTTAGGATTAGGTTTAGGGTGAGGGTTAGGGTTAGGGTTAGGGTTAGGCTGAGGGTTAGTGTTAGGGATAGTGTTAGGTTTAGTGTGCGGTTAGGGTTAGGGTTAGGTTTAGGGTTTGGTTAAGGTGAAGTTTTGTTTTAGGTTTAGGGTTAGGATAAGGTTTATCCTGAGGGTTATGGTTAGGGTTAGTGTGAAGATTAGGTTTAGGGTTAGGGTTAGGGTGTGGACTAGTGTGAGGGTGAGTGTTAGGGTGAGAGTGAGTGTAAGGGTTTAGTTTAGGTAAGGGTTAAGGTAAAGTTAGGTTGAGGATTAGGGTGAGGTTGAGGTTTAAAGTGAGGGTTAGGGTTAGGTTTAGGGATAGAGATAGGGTGAGGGTGAGGGTTAGGTTTAGTATTAGAGTTAGCCTGAGGGTGAGGGTGAGGGTTAGGGTTAGCGTGAGTTTTATGGGTAGGGTTACGGTTAGGGTGAAGGTTAGGATTAGGGTTAGGGTTAGGATGAGTGTTAGGCTGAGGGTTAAGGTTAGGGTTAGTGTGAGGATTAGGGTTAGGGTTAGGGTGAGGGTTAGGGTTAGGTTTAGGTTTAGGATAAGGGTTAGGTTGAGGGTTAGGTTTAGGGTTAGGGTTAGGGTTAGTGTTAGGGTCAGGGTAAAGGTTATGGTGAGGGTTAGGGTGAGGGTGAGGGTAAAGGTTAGGGTGAGCATTAGGGTGAGGGTGAGGGTTAGGGTTAGTGTGAGGGTTGGGTGAGGGTTAGGGTGAGGGTTAGGGTGAGTGTTCACGAATGTTGTGAGAGTATGTTTTAGGGTGAGTGTGAGTGTTCAGTTGAGCTTGAGGGTTAGGATGAGGGTGAGGGTTAGTGTTACATTTAGTGTTAGGGAGAGGGGTAGGGTGATCATTACGGTTAGGATTAGGGTTAGAGTGAGGATGAGGGTGAGGATTAGGGTGTGGGTAAGTGTTATGGTTAGGGTTAGGGTTAGGGCTCGGGTGAAGGTGAGGGTTAGTGTGATGGTGAGGGTTTCATTTACCTTATGGTTAAGGTTAGGGTGAGGATTAGGTTGAGGGTGAGGGTTAAGCTGAAGTTAGGGTTAGGGTGAGGGTTAGGGTTAGGGTGATGACTGTTGTGAGAGTATGGTTTAGGGTGAGGGTGAGTGTTCAGGTGAGCTTGAGGGTTAGGATGAGGATGAGGGTTAGGGTTACATTTAGGGTTAGGGAGAGGTGTAGGGTGAGCATTATAGTTAGAATTAGTGTTAGAGTGAGGATGAGGGTGAGGGTTAGGGTTAGGGTTAGGGTTTGGTTAGGGTGAAGTTATGTTTTAGGTTTAGGGATAGGATAAGGTTTATCCTGAGGGTTATGGTAAGGTTAGTGTGAAGGTTAGGTTTAGGGTTTGGGTTAGGTTGTGGGCTAGTGTGAGGGTAAGGGTTAGGGTGAGGCTGTGGGTAAGGGTTTAGTTTAGGTAAGGGTTAAGGTAAGGTTAGGTTGAGGATTTGGGTGAGGTTGAGGGTTAAGGTAAGGGTTAGGGTTAGGTTTATGGTTAGAGTTAGGGTGAGGGTGAGGGTTAGGTTTAGTATTAGAGTTAGCCTGAGGGTGAGGGTGGGGGTTAGGGTTAGGGTTAGTGTGATGGTTAGGGTTAAGGTTAGGGTGAGTGTTAAGGTCAGGTTTAGGGATAGGATAAGGGTTAGGTTTAGGGTTAGGGTGAGGGTCAGGTTTAGGGTTAGGGTTAGGGTTAGGGTCAGGGTAAAGGTTAGGGTGAGGGTTAGGGTGAGGGTGAGGGTAAATGTTAGGGTGAGCGTTAGGGCGAGGGTGAGGGTTAGGGTTAGTGTGAGGGTTAGTGTGAGGGTTAGGGTGAGGGTAGGGGTTAGGGTGATGGTAAGGTTGAGGGTGAGTGTTAGTATTATATTGTGGGTAAGGGTTAGGGTGAGCGTTAGGGTACGGATTAGGGTTAGGGTGGGGGTTAGGGTTAGGGTTAAGTTGAGGGTTAGCGTTAGGGTGATGACTGTTGTGAGAGTATGGTTTAGGGTGAGGGTGAGTGTTCCGTTGAGCTTGAGGGTTAGGATGAGGTTGAGGGTTAGGGTTACATTTAGGGTTAGGGAGAGGGTTAGGGTGAGCATTAGGGTTAGGATTAGGGTTAGAGTGAGGATGAGGGTGAGGGTTAGGGTGTGGGTATGTGTTATGGTTATGGTTAAGGTTAGGGCTAGGGTGAGGGTGAGGGTTAGTGTGAGGGTGAGGGTTTCGTTTACCTTAGGATTAGGGTTAGGGTGATGTTTAGGGTGAGGGTGACTGTTCGGTGAGGGTGAGGGTGAGGGTGAGGGTTCAGGTTAGGGTTAGGTTTAGGTTGAGGGTGATTGTGAGGGTTAGGATTAGGAATAGGGTTAGGGTTAGGGTGAGGGTGAGGGTCAGTGTGCGGGTGATAGGGTTAGGGTTAGGGTTAGGGTGAGGGTGAGGGTAAGGGATAGTGTGAGGGTTATGATTAGGGTTAGGGTTAGGGTGAGGGTAAGGGTTACGGTGAGGGTTATGGTGAAGTTGAGGGTAAGGGATCGGGTTAGGGTTAGGGTGAGGGCTAGGGTGAGGGTGAGGGTTAGTGTGAGGGTTAGGGTGAGATTTTCTTTTATGTCAGGGTTAGGTTTATGATGAGTATTATCTTGAGAGTTAGTGTTAGGGTTAGGGTGAAGGTTAGGGTTAGGGTCAGGTTGAGGGTTAGGGTTTGTGTGATGTTTAGGGTGATGGAGAGGGTTAGGGTGAGGATGAGGATGAGGGTGAGGGTGACGGTTGGGGTGAGGGTGAAGGTTAAGGTGTGGTTGAGGATTAGGGTTAGGGTTAGGGTTACGGTTATGGTGAGGGTAAGGTATAGGGTGAGGTTTATTGTGAGATTGAATGTTAGGGTTAGTGTTAGGGTTACGGTGAGGTTTAGGGTGAGGGTTAGGGTTTGGTTTAGGGTTAGTTTGAGGGTGAGGTATAGGATGAGTGTTAGGGTGAGGGTTAGGGATATGGTTTGGCTGAGGGTGAGGGTGACTGTAAGAGTGAGGGTTAGGGTGAGGGTTAGGGTTAGGGTGAGGGTGAGGGTGAGGGTTAGGGTGAGGCTATGGGTTAGGTTGAGGATTAGTGTGAGGGTGAGGGTTAGGGTTAGCATTAGGGTTAGGGTGAGGGTTAGGGTTAAGGTTAGGGAGAGGATGAGGATTAGGGTTAGGGTTAGGTTTAGGGTGAGGGTTAGGCTGTGGGATAGGGTTAGGGATAGAATGACTGTTATGTTTTCTGTGAGGATTAGGGTTAGAGTGAGGTTTAGGTTTAGTGTGAGGTTTAGGTTTAAGGTTAGGGTTAGGATGAGTGTTAGGGTTAGGTTGAGGGTGAGGGCTAGGGTTAGGGTTAGTGTGAGGGTTAGTGTTAGGATGAGGGTTAGTGTTAGGATGAGGGTTAGGTTTAGGGTACAGTTTAGGGTTAAAGTAAGGGTTAGGGTGAGGGCTAGCTTTAGGGTTAGGGTGAGGGTCAGGGTGAGGGTTAGGTTAAGGTTGAGGGTTAGGTTTAGGGTGAGGGTTAGGTTTAGGGTGAGTGTTAGGGTGATGGTGAGGATCAGGGTGAGGGTGACGGTTAGGTTTAGAGTTAGGGTTAGGGTGAGTGTTAGGATTAGGGTTAGCTTTAGGGTGAGAGTTATGGTCAGGTGTCGTGATACGGTTAGGGTGAGTTTTAGGGTTAGTGTGAAGGTTAGGGTTAGGGTTAGGGTTAGGGTTAGTGTGAGGATAATGTTTAGGGTGAGGGTTAGTTTGAGGATGAGGTTTAGGCTGAGCGTTAGGGTTAGGTTCAGTGTAAGGGTTAGGGTTAAGGTGATGTTTAGGGTGAGGTTGAGGTTTAGTGTGAGGGTGAGGGTGAGGTTGAGGGTGAGGGGTAGGATGAGAGTGAGAGTGAGGTTAGTTTAGGATTAATGTTAGAGTTAGGGTTAGGCTGAAGGTGAGGGGGAAAGTGAGGGTGAGGGTTAGGGTTAGGGCTAGGGTGAGGGTTAGGGATTTTGTGAGATTTAGTGTGATGGTGAGGGTCAGCGTGAGGGTGAGGCTTAGAATGAGGGTGAGGGTAAGGTTGAGGGTAAGTGTTAGGATTAGGGTTAGGGTGAGTTTTAGGATTAGGGTTAGAGTTATTGTTAGGGTTAAGATTAGGGTTAGAATGAGGGTGAGGGTTATTGTTAGAGTTAGGGTTAGGGTTAAGGTGAGGGTGGGGTTGACGGTCAGGGTTAGTATTAGGGTTATGTTTAGGTTAAGGCTGAGGAAGGGGAGGTTGAGGCTGATGTTTAGGGTTAAAGTTAGGGTTAGGTTGAGGGCTTGTGTGAGGGTGAGAGTTAGGCTGAGGGTGAGGGTGAGGGTTTCGGCTAAGTAAAGGTTAGGGTTAGTGTGAGGATTAGGGTGAGGATGAGGATTAAGCTGAGGTTAGGTTCAGGGTCAGGGTTAGGGTTAGAGTGAGACTTAGGGTTAGGGTGATGTTTAGGGTGAGGGTGAGGGTTAGGGATCAGGTGAGAGGGAAGGTGAGGTTTAGGGTAAAGATTAGGTTTAGGGTGAGTGTGAGGTTTAGGATTAGGAATAGGATTAGGGTTAGGGTTAAGCTGAGGGTGAGGGTCAGGGTGAGAGTGAAAGTTTGGGTCAGGGTAAGGGTTAGGATTAGAGTGAGGGTTATGGTTAGTGTGAGGGTTTTGGTTAGGGTTAGGTTGAAGGTTAGTGTTAGGGTGAGAATAAGCGTTAGGGTGTGGGTTACTGTGAGTGTGAGTGTATGGATTAGGGTTTGTGTTAGGGTTAGGGTGAGGGTTAGGGTTTGGGTGATGTTTAGAGTGAGGGTGAGGGTTAGGCTGAGGATGAGGGTTCAGTTGAGGATGAGGGTTCGGTTGAGGGTGAGGGTTAGGGTGTGGGTGAGGATTAGGGTTAGGGTGAGGTTTAGCATTAGGGGTAGGGTTAGGGTTAGGTTGAGGGTTATGGTTAGCGTTAGGGTTAGGATGAGGGGTAGGGAGAAGGTAGGGTTAGATTTAGGGTAGGTTTCGGGTGAGTGTGAGGGTTAGGTTGAGGCTGAGGGTGAGCGTTAGGGTTAGAGTTAGGATGAGGGTTAGGCTGACGGTGAGGTTTAGGCTTAGGGTTAGGGTAAGGGTTAGGGTGACGGTGAGGGTTAGCTTTAGGATGAGGATTAGGGTTAGTGTGATCATTAGGGTTAGGGTTAGGGTGAGGGTTAAGGTGAGGATTAGGGTTAGTGTTGGGGTGAGGGTTAGGGTGAGGGTTAGGTTTAGAGTTAGAGTTAGTGTGAGGATAAGGGTTAAGCAGAGGGTAAGGGTGAGGGGGAGGATGAGGGTGAGGGTTAGGGTGAGGGTGATGGTTATGGTTAGGTTTAGATTTAGGGTGAGAATGAGGTTAAGGGTTAGGTTTTGGATTAGGGTTAGGCTTAGGCTGAGGGTGAGGTTGAGGGTCAAGGTGAGGGTTAAGGTTAGTGTGAGTGTTAGGGTTAGGGTTAGGGTTAAGGTTAAGTTGAGGGTTAGGGTTAGGGTTAGGATTAGTATAAGGGTTAGGCTGAGGGTTAGGTTTAGGTTTAGGGTGAGGGTAAGGTTTAGGGTGAGGTTTATGGTGAGGCTGAGGGTTAGGATTAGTCTTAGGATTAGGGTGAGGGTTAGGGTTAGGGATAGGTTTAGGGCTGGGTTAGGGTTAAGGTGAGGGAAAGGGTTAGGGTGAGAGTTAGGGTAAGGGGGAGGGATAGGGTTATGGTGAGGGTAAGGGTTAGGGCAAGTTTTAGGGTGAGGTTGAGGGTTAATTTTAGCATTAGGGTTACGGTGAGCATGAGGGTTATGGTTATGTTGAGGTCTAGTGTGAGGTGAGGGTTAGGGTGAGGGTGAATGTTCTGTTGAGAATTAGAGTTAGGGTGAGAGTTTGGGATAGGGTTAGTGTGAGCGTAAGGATTAGGGGCAGGGTTAGGGTGAGGGTGAAAGTTAGGGTTAGTGTGAGGGTTAAGGTTAGGGTTATGGTTAGGGGGAGGGCTAGGGTGAGCCGTAGTTTTAGGGTTAGGGTAAGTTTGCAGGTTAGGGTGAGGGTAAGGTTTAGGGTGAGGTTTAGGGTGAGGGTGAGGTTTAGGGTTAGGTTGAGGTTAGGGTGAGGGTTAGGGTTAGGGTTAGGGATAGGGTGATGATAAGGGTTAGTGTGAGGCTTAGGGTGAGGTTGAGGATTAGGGTTAATGTGAAGATAAGGGTTAGGTTGAGGGTTATGGTGAGAGTGAGGGTTAGGTTCAGGTTGAGGTTATGGGTTAGGGTTATGGTTAGGGTGAGGATTACGGTGCGCCGTACGTTTAGGGTTAGGGTTAGTTGGCGGGTTAGGGTGAGGGTAATGTTTAGGGTGAGGTTTAGCGTGAGGGTAAGAATTAAGGTTAGAGTGAGGTTAAGGATTAGGTTGAGGGTTAGGGTTAGGGTTAGTGATATGGTGAGGATTAGGGTTAGTGTGAGGGTTAGGGTGAGGTTTAGGATTAGGTTCATTGTGAGGAGAAGTGTTAGGGTGAGGGTTAGGGTGAGGGTGAGGTGTTGGGTTAGCATTAGGGATAGGGTGAGCGTTAGGGTGAAGGTTAGGTTTAGGGTGAGCGTAGGGTTAGGTTTAGGCTGAGGGTTAGGGTTAGGTTGATATTTATGGTGAAGGTGAATGTTACGGTGAGGGTGAGCGTGAAGGTTAGGTTAAGGGTTAGGGTTAGGTTTAGTGTGAGGGTGAGTATGAGGGTTAGGTTTAGGATTAGGGTTAGGGTTTTGCTTAGTGTGCATTTTAGGGTGAGGATGTGGGTTCGGGTGATGGTGAGGGTTAGGTGTGTGTGAGGTTTAGGGTTAGGCTGAGGATTAGGGTTAGGGTTAGGATTATGGTGAGGTTAAGGGTTAGGGAGAGGTTTACGGTGAAGGTGAGGGTTAGGGTTAGCATTAGAGTTAGGATAATGGTTAGGGTGAGCGTTAGGTTTAGGGTTAGGTTTAGGGGGAGTTTGAAGGTGAGGGTGAGATTTAGTGTTACGATTAGTGTTAGGGTTATGGTTAGAGTGAGGTTGAGAGTTTTGGTTAGGGTGAGGGTTAGGGTTAGGGTGAGGGTTATGGTTAGGGTGAGGGTTAGGGTTAGGTTGAGGGTTAGGGTTAGGGTGAAGTTTAGCGTTAGGGTGATGTTTATTATGAGGGTGAGTGTTAGGGTGAGGGTGAGTTTCAGGGTGAGGGTCAGGGTTTGATTGATCGTGAGGGTTAAGGTGTGGTTGAGAGTTAGGTTTAGGGTGAGGGTAGGGTGACGGTGAGTGTTAGGGTGCGGGTTAGATTTAGTGTTAGGGTTAGTGTGATGTGAGGGTGAGCGTGAGGGTGACGGTTAGGGTGAGTGTGATTGTGAGGCTTAGGGTTAGGATTAGGGTTAGGGTGAGTTTTAGGGTTAGGGCTAGGGTGTGGGTGAGGGTTACGGTTAGGGTTAGGGTTATTTTTAGGGTTAGAGTTAGGGTGAGGGTGAGGGTGAGGGTGAGGTTCAGCATTAGCGTTGGTGTTAGGGTTACAGTGAGGATGGGGTTGAGGGTTAGGGTTAGGATTAGGGTTAGGTTTAGGGTTAGGCTGAGTGGGAGGGGGAGATTTAGGGTGAGGGTTAGGGTTAGGGTTAGGTTAAGGCCTAGGGTGAGGGTGAGGGTAAGGGTGAGGGTGAGGGTAAGGGTTTCGGTTAGGTAAGGTTCAGGGTTAATTTTAGGGTGAGGATTAGGTTGAGTTTGAGGGTTAGTGTGAGTGTTAGTGTTAAGTTGAGGGTTAGGGTTAGGATATGGGTGAGTGTTGGTGTTATGGCTATGTTTAGAGTGAGGTTTAGAGTTAGGGTGGGGTTAGGGGTCGGGTGATGGTGAGGGTTAGGGTGTGGGTGAGGGTTAGGGTTAAATTGAGTGTTAGGGTGACGGTGAGGGTTAGGTTGAATGTGAGGGTTAGGGTTAGGTTGAGGGTGAGGTTTATGGTTAGGGTGAGGGTTAGGGTGAGGGTTAGTGTGAGGGGGTAGGGTTAGGGTTAGGGTGAGGGTTAGGGTTAGTGTGAGGGTTAGGGTTACAGTGAGGGTAAGTGTTAGGTTGAGGGGTACGGTTAGGGATAGGGTGAGGGCTAGGGTGAGGGTGAGGTTTAGGTTGAGTGTGAGGCTGAGAGTTTCGGTAGGCAAGGGATAGGGTTAAGGTTAGGGTGAGGATTAGGAGAGGGGGAGGGTTAGGTAGAGGGTTAGTGTCAGGGTGAGTGTCAGGGTTAGGTTTAGGGTGAGGGGTAGGGTTAGGGTTAGGGTGAGGTTTAGGGTTAGTGTGAGGGTTAGGGTTAGCATTAGGGTTAGGGTTAGTGTGAGGATAAGGTTTAGTTTGAGGGTTAGGTTGTGGGTGAGGGTTAGGGTTATCATTTGTTTTAGGTTGGGTTAGAGTGAGGTTTAGGGTCAGGGGTAGGGTAATGGTTAGGGTGAGCGTTAGGGTTAGTGTGAGGGTTAGTTTTAGGGTTAGGGTTTGTGTGAGGATAAGGCTTAGTGTGAGGGTTAGTGTGAGAATGAGGGGTAGGGCTAGCGTTAGGTCTAGGTTAAGGGTTAGGGTAAGGGTTAGGGTTAGTGTTAGGGTTAGGGTGAGGGTGTGGGTTAGAGTTAGAGTTAGGGTTGGGTGAGGGTTCTGGTTAGGCTTAGGGTGAGAGTGAGGGTTCGGGTGAGGGTTCGGGTGAGGGTGAGGGTGAGGGTGTGGGTGACGGTTAGGTTTAGGGTTAAAGTGATGGTACTTTTTAGGATGAGGGTGAGGATTAGTGTTAGGGTGATGGTGAGGGTGCCGGTTAGTGTTAGGGTTAGTGTTAGAATTAAGGTTAGGGTTAGGGTTATTGTTATGGTGAGAGTAAGTGCTAGTGTAAGGTTTAGGGTGAGTGTGAGTGTTAGGGTTAGAGTTAGGGTTAGGGTTAGGGTTAGGGTGAGGGTTAGTGTTAGGGTGAGGGTGAGGTTAAGGGTTAGGGTTAGGGTTAGTGTGAGTGTTAGGATTAGGGTGAGGGTTAGGGATAGGGTTAGGGTTAGGGTGAGATTTAGGGCTGGAGTTAGGTTTAGAGTCAGGGCATGGGTAAGGCTTAGGGTGAGGGTTAGGTTCAGGTTGAGGCTTAAGGTAGGTTGAGTGTGAGGGTAAGTTTTAGGGTGATGGCTAGGGTTAGGTTTAGGAATACAGAGAGAGTTAGGGTTATGGTGATGGTGAGGGTGATGGTTAGGTTTAGGATTAGGGTTAGGGTTAGGGTGAGGTTTAGGTATAGGCTTAGGGTTAGGGTTAGGGTTAGGGTTAGAGTTAGGGTGAGGTTCAGTGTGAGGGTTAGTGTTTGGATTACAGTTAGAGATAGGGTTAGGGTGAGGGTTAGACTGAGGGGTAGGATTAGTGTTAGAGTGAGGGTAATGGGGATGGTAAAGTTTACAGTGAGGGTTAGGGTGAGGGTGAGGTTTAGGGATAGCATTAGGGTTAGTGTTAGGGTTAGGGTGAGGGTTAGTGTTAGAGTTAGGTTGAGGGTGATATTTAGGGTTAGCATTAGGGTTACGGTTAGGTTTATTTAGAGGGTTAGGTTTAGGGTAGGGTTAGGATTATGGTTAAGGTTAGGGTTAGGCTGATTATGGGGGTGAGGGTGAGGGTTAGGGTTAGGGTTAGGTTTATGGTGTGGGCTAGGGTGAGGGTTAGGGTGAGGGTGAGGTTTTAGGTTAGGAAAGGCTTAGGGTTAGGTTTACAGTGAGGATTAGTGTGAGGGTGAGGTTTAAGGTGAGGATTAGGGTTAGGGTGAAGATTAGGGTTAGGTTTAGGGTAAGGTTTAGGTTTAGGGTGATGTTTAGGGTGAGGGTGACGGTTAGGGTGAGGGTGAGGGTGAGGGTGAGGGTGTTGGTGAGGGTTAGGGTTAGGGTTAGGGGGACAGTGAGGTTTAAGGTGAAGGTGAGGATTATGGTTAGTTTTAGGGTGAGGGTTAGGGAAAGAATTAGGGTGAGAGGGAGGGTTAGGGTTAGGTTGAGGGTTAGGTTTAATGTGACGTTAGGGTTCGGTTAGGGTTAGTGTGAGGATAAGGGTTAGGGTGAGGGTTAGGGTGAGACTGAAGGTTCGGGTTAGCATTACGGTTTAGGTGAGATTTAGGGTGAGGGTTAGGGTGAGGGTTAGGTTTAGGGTGAGGGTTCAGGTTCGGGTGAGGGTGTGTGTTACAGTGTGGGTGAAGTTTAGGGTTAGGGTTATGGTTAAGGTGATGTTGAGTGTTAGGGTGAGAGTGAGTGTTAGGCTTACGGTGAGCGTTAGGGTTAAGGTTAGGGTTAGGCGAAATGTGAGGATTAGGGTTAGAGTTAGGGTTGGGATTAGGTGTACGGTTAGGCTGAGGGTGAGGGATAGGTTTAGGGTGAGGGTTAGCGTTAGGATTAGGGTTAGGCTGAGGTTTAGGGTGGGGGTTAGGGTTAGGGTGAGGGTGCATGTTAGGGTTTGCGTTAGGGTGAGGTTTAGGGTTAGGGTGAGGGCTAGGGATAGGGTTAGGGTTTGGGTGAGGGTCAGAGTTAGGGGTAGGTTTAGAGTTAGAGAGAGGGTGAGGGTTAGAGTTAGGGTTAGAATTAGGTGTACGGTTAGGCTGAGGGTGAGGGTTAGGTTTAGCGTGAGGGTTAGGGTTAGGGTTAGGTTGAGGGTTAGGGTTAGGTTTAGGATGAGGGTTTGGCTGAGGGTTAGGGTTAGGGTGAGGGTGAGGGTTAGTGTTAGTGTGAGGGTTAGTGTTAGGGTTTTGTTTACAGTGAGAGTGAGGGTTAGGGTTAGGTTTAGGGTGAGGTGAGCGATAGGTTGAGGGTTTGGGTTAGGTTTAGTATTAGGGTGATGCTTAAGGTGAGGGTTAGTATTAGGGTTAGGGTTTGGGTGAGGGTTAGTGTTAGGGTTAGAGTTAGGATGAGGGTGAGGTTGAGGGTTAGCGTTTGAATTAGGGTTAGGTTTAGGGTTATGCTGAGGGTGAGGTTGAGGGTGAGGGTGAGTTTTAAGGTTTGGGTGAGGGTTAGGGTTATGGTTAGGGTTAAGGTGAGGGTGAGGGTTAGGGTTAGAGTTAGGGTTAGGATGAGGGGTAGGCTGAGCGTTAGGTTTAGGCTCAGGGTGAGGGTAAGGTTTAGGGTGATGGTGAGGGATAGGTTTAGGATTCAGGTTAGCGTTAGGGTGATGGTTAGGCTTAGGGTTAAGTTTAGGGTGAAGGATAAGGTGAGGGGTAGGTTTAGGGTTAGTGTTAGGGTGACAATTAGTGTTAGGGTGAGGGTAAGGGTGAGGGGCAGGTTTAGGTTTAGGTTTAGTGGGAGGGTAAGGGTTAGGGAGAAGTTTAAGGTGAGGGTGAGGATGAGGGTGAGGGTTAGTGTGAGGGTGATGGTTACCGTTAGGTTTAGATTTAAGATGAGAGTGAGTGTGAGGATTAGGTTTTGGATTAGGATTAGGTTTAGGTTTACTCTGAGGGTGAGGTTAAGGGTGAGGGTGAGTTTGAGGGTTAGGTTGAGAGTTAGGGTTAGGGTTAGGGTTAATGTTAGGGTGAGGGATAGGGTTAGGGTTAGGGTTTGGATCAGGATTTGGCTGAGGGTTAGGATTAGTGTTAGGGTGAGGATAAGGGTTAGGGTGAGGGTTATGGTGAGGGTGAGGGTTAGGGTTAGCTTAGGGTTAGGGTGAGGGTTAGGGTGAGGTTTAGGGTGAGGGTTAGGGTGAGGGTTAGTGTTAGGGTTAGGGATAGGGTTGGGTGAGGGAAAGTGTTAGGGTGAGTGTTAGTGTGGGTATGAAGGATATGGTTATGGTGAGGGTAAGGGTTAGGGCTAGGTTTAGGGTGAGGTTGAGGGTTAATGTTAGCATTAGGGTTATGGTGAGCATGAGGTTTAGCGTGAGGGTTATGGTTAGAGTTAGGGTTAGGGTGAGGGTTAGGCTGAGGGATAGGGTTAGGGTTATGTTTAGGGTAAGGGTTAGGGTTAAGTTTAGGGTAAGGGTGAGGGTGAGGGTGAGGGTTAGGGTTAGGGTTAGGATTAATTGCTAGGGTTAGGGTTAGCCTGAGTGTGGGGTTGAGGGTTAGGGTTAGGGTTAGGTTTAGGGTTAGGGTTATGGTGAGGGTGAGGGTTAGAGTTAGGGTGTTGGTTAGGGTGAGTGTTAGGGTGACTGTGAGGGTTAGGGTTAGTGTGAGGGTTAGGTTTAGAGTGAGTGATAGGGTTATGGTTAGGGTTTGGGTGAAGGTTAAGTTTAGGGTTTGGGTTTAGTTTAGGTTGAGAGTTAGGCTGAGGGTTAGGTTTAGGTTTAGGGTGAGGATAAGGGTTAGGGTGACGGTGAGGCTTAGGATTTGGGTTAGGGTTAGTTTTAGTGTGAGGGTAAGTGATAGGGCTAGGGTTAGGGTGAGGGTTTTGGTTAGGGTTACGTTTAGAGTTAGGGTGAGGGTGAGGGTAAGGGTTAGGTTTTGTATTAGGGTTAGGTTTAGGGTTAGGCTGAGGGTGAGGTTGAGGGTGAGGGTGACGGTTAGGGTGAGGGTTAGGTTTAGGGTTAGGATGAAGGTTAGGCTGAGGTTTAGGGTTAGGGTTTGGTAAGGGTAAGGGTTAGGGTGAGAGTGAGGGTTAGGCTTAGGCTTAGGGTTAGGGTGCCGGTTAGGGTGACATTTAGTGTTAGTGTTAGGGTTAGGGTTAGAATGAGGGTTAGGGTGAGGGTAAGGGTTAGGGTTAGGGTTAGGTTGATGGTGATGGATGATGTTAAAATGAGGGTAAGTGTTAGGGCGAGGTTTAGGGTGAGGCTGAGGGTTAATGTTAGCATTAGGGGTATGGTGAGGGTCAGGGTTAGGGTGAGGGTTAGAGTTAGGGTTAGGGATAGGGTACGGATTAAGGTTAGGGTTAGGTTTAGGGTGAGGGTTAGGCTGAGGGGTAGGGTTAGTGTTAGTGTTAGGGTGAGGGTTAGGGAGTGGGTTAATGTTAGGGTTAGGGTTAGGGTGAGGTTGAGGGTGAGGGTTAGGATTAAGGTGAGGGTTATGGAGAGGTTGAGGTTTAGGGTTAGCATTAGGGTTAGGCTTAGGATTAGGGTTAGGGTGAGGGTGAGGGCTAGTGTTAGTATTAGGGTTAGGGTTAGGGTTAATGTGAGGATGAGGTTTAGAGTGAGGGTAAGGGTTAGGGCGAGGTTTAGGTTGAGGTTGAGGATTAATGTTAGCATTAGGGTTACTGGGAGGGTGAGGGTTAGGGTGAGTGTCATGGTTATGCTTAGGGATACAGTGAGGATTAGGGTTAGGGTTAGGTTTAGGGTGAGGGTAAGGGTGAGGGCTAGGGTTAGGTTTAACGTTACGGTGAGGGTTAGGGTTAGGGTGAGGGTTAGGATTAGGGTTATGTTCAGGTTGAGGTTGATAGTGAGGGTAACGGTTGGGTTGAGGATCAGAGTGAGGTTGATGTTTAGGGTTAGCATTAGGGTTAGGGTTAAGTTAGGGTGAAGGTTAGGATTAGGCTTACATTAGGGTAAGGGTTAGGGTTAGGGTGAGGGTTAGGCTTAGGGTGATTTTTAGGGTGACGGTGAAGGTTAGGGTTAGGGTGAGGTTGAGGGTCAGGGTGAGGTTGAGAGTGACGTTGAGGGTGAGGGTTAGGGTTACAGTTATGTTTAGGGTGAGGTGTGGGTGAGGGTTAGGGTTAGGGTGAGGGTTAGGGTGAGGTTTAGTGTTAATGTTTCGTGTAGGGTAAGGGTGAGGGTAAGGGTTACATTGAGAGTTATTTTGAGTGTGAGTGTTAGGGTTAGGGTGAGGGTAAGGGTTAGGATGAGGGTTATTGTGAGGGTTTGGGTTCGGGTTAGCATTAGGGTTAGGTTGAGGGTGAGGGTTTGTGTGAGGGTTAGGGTTACGTTTAGGGATAGGGTGAGGATTAGGGTTAGTGTGAGGGTGAGGGTCTGGGTAAGGGTTAGGGTTAGATTTAGGGTGAGGGTGAGGGTGAGCATTAGAATTAAGATTAGGGTTAGGGTTAGAGTTAGGTGAGATTGAGGGTGAGGGTTAGGGTTTAGGATAGAATTAGGGTGAGGGTGAGCATGACGTTTAGGTTTAAGATTAGGGTTAGGGTCATGGTGAGGGTTAGCGTGAGGGTGAGAGTGAGGCTTAGGCTTAGGGTTAGGGTGAAGTTTAGGTTTACGGTGAGGGCTATGGTCCGGGTGAGTTTTAGGGTGAGTGTGTGGGTGAGGTTGAGGGTTTCGGTTAGGTAAGGGTTATGTTTAGGGTTATGGTGAGGATTAGGGTGAGTTTGAGGGTTAGGGTGAGGCTCAGGGTTAGGGTGAGAGTTAGGGTTATGGTGAGGGTTATGGTTAGGGTTAGGTTGAGACTGAGGGTTAGGTGTAGGGTAAGGGTTAGGGTTAGTTTGAGGCTGAGGGTTAGGTATAGGGTAAGGGTTAGGGTTATGGTGAGTGTTAGGGTTAGGGTGAAGGTTAAGGTTAGAGTTAGGATTAGGGTTAGGGTAAGGGTTAGGGTGAGGGTGAGGGTTAGGGTTAGGTTTAGGGTGAGGGGTACGGTTAAGGTTAGGGAGAGGGTTAGGGTTAGGGTATGGGTTACGGTTAGTTTGAGGGTTAGGGTGAAGTTGAGTTTGAGGTTGAGAGTTAGGGTGAGGGTGATGGTGACGGTGAGGGTTAGTGTTAGGATTCGGGTTAGGGTTAGGGTGATAGTTAAGGTTAGGGTTAGGGTTAGGTTGGAATTGAGGGTGAGGATGAGGGTTAAGTTTAGGGTTAGGTTTAGGATTAGGTTGAGAATTAGGGGAAGGGTTAGGGTTAAGGTGAGCTTTAGGTTTAGGGTTAGGGTGAGGGTTAGAGTTAGGGTTAGGTTTAGGGTGAGGTTAAGTGTTAGGGTGAGGGTGAGGGTGAGGTTGAGGGTTAGGGTTAGGGTGAGTGTGAGTGTGAGTGTGAGGGTTAGGTTTAGAATTAGGGTTAGGTTTAGGGTTAGGCTCAGGTTGAAGGTATGAGTGAGGATCACCCTAGCACTCACGGCTAGGGTTAGGCTGAGGGTTAGGATGCTGGGTAGATTTAGGGTTAGAATTAGTGTGAGTGTTAGTTTTGAGTGTGAGGGTTACGGTTAGGGTTAGGGTTAGGGTGATGGTAAGTGTTAGAGTGTGGGTTAGGGTGAGAGTGAGGGTTAGGGTGATGTTTAAGCTGAAGGTCGATGTTAGAGAGAGTGAGAGGTTTTGGGTGTGGGTGAGGGTTAGGGTGTGGGTGAGGGTGAGGGTTAGGGTGAGGGTATGGGTTAGGGTCATGTTTAGGATGAGTGTGAGGTTTAGGGTGAGAGTTAGGGTTCAGGGAAGGGGAATTGTTAGGGTGTAGGTGAGGGTTAGGGTAAGGGTGTGGCTTAGGGTGACCGGGAGTGTTAGGGTTCAGGGGAGGATTAGGGTTAGGGTTAGTCTTTGGGTTTGGGTTCGGGTTAGGGTTAGGGTGATTGTTAGGGTGAGAGGTAGGATTAGTGTTAGGATGAGATTTAGACTTAGGGTGAGGGTTACGGTTAGGGTTAGGGTTAGGGTTAGGGTGAGTATAAGGGTTAGGGTGAGGGTTAGTGTGAGACTGAGGGTTAGGGCTGGGCTTAGGGTTAGGGTGAGGGTTAGGGTTAGGGTTAGGGTACGGTGAGGGTTAGGGTGAGTGAAAGGTTTAGGGTGAGGGTTAGGTTGAGGTTGAGGTATAGGGTTATGGTGAGGGTAAGGGTTAGGGCGACGGTTAGGGTGAGGTGGAGGGTTAGGGTTAGCATCAGTGTTAGGGTGAGGGTGAGCGTTAGGGTGAGGGTGAGGGGAAGGCTGAGGGGTAGGGTTAGGGTTAGGGTTAGGGTTAGGGTTAGGGTGATGGTTACATTTAGGGTTAGGGTGAGGGTGAGTGTTAGGTAATGGTTTGGGTAAGGGTTAGGGTGAGGGTGAGGGTTAGGGTTAGCATTAGGGTTTGGGTCAGATTGAGTGTTAGGGTGAGGTTGAGGGTTAGGGTTAGCATTAGGGTTACGGTTAGGGTTAGGGTGTAGGTTAGGTTTAGGTTTAGAGTGAGGGTGAGGGTCAGGGTTAGGGTTAGGATTAGGTTTAGGGTTAGGGTGAAGCTGAGGGTGAGGGTGAGGGTGAGGGTAAGCGTGAAGGTGAGTGTTAAGTTTAGCATTAAGTTTAGGGTGAGGTCGAGGGTGAGGGTGAGGGCTAGGGTGAGGGTTAGTGTGAGGGTTATGGTTAGTACTAGGTGAGGGTTAGGGTTAGGGTTAGTGTAAGGATAAGGGTTAGGTTGAGGATTAGGGTGAGAGTGAGTGTTAGGGTTAAATTAAGGGTTAGGGTGAGGGTTAAGGTAAGGGTTAGGGTTAGGATTAGGGTGAGGGTGAGTTTTAAAGTTAGGTTTAGGGTGAGGGTTAGGGTTGGGGTGAGGGTTAGGGTTAGGGTTAGGGTGAGGATGAGGATTCAGGTTAGGGTGAGTGTGAATGTTAGGGTGTTGGTGACGTTTTGGGTTAGGGTGAGGGTGATGCTGAGGTTTAGGCTTAGGGTTAGTGTGAGGATAATGGTTAGGGTGAGGATTAGGGTGAGTGTGAGTGTTAGGGTTAGCATAAGGTTTAGGGTGAGGGTTAGGGTTAGGGTTAGGGTAAGGATTAGGGTTAGGTAAGGGTTAGGGTTAGGCTTAGGGTTAGGGTTAGGGTTAGGGTTAGGGTGAGTGTTAGGCTTAGGGTTAGGGTTAGGGTGAGGGTTAGGGTTAAGTTTAGGGTTAGGGTAAGGTTAGGGTTAGCATGAGGTTTAGGGTTAGGGTGATGTTTAGGGTGACGGTGCGGGTTAGGGTGAGGGTGAGGTTGAGCGTGAGGGTTAAGGTGAGGGTGAGGGTGAGTGGGAGGGTTACGGTGAGGGTTAGGTTTAGGGTGAGGGTAAGAGTTAGGGTTAGGGTAAGGGTTAGGCTGAGGGTGAGGGTGAGGGTGAGGTTAGGTAAGTGTTAGGGTTAGGTTTAGGGTGAGGATTAGGGTGAGGGTGAGGGTTAGTGTTAGGTTGAGTGTTAGGGTTAGGGTTAAGGTGAGTGTTAGGGTGAGAGGTAGGGTTAAGGTTAGGATGAGGTTTAGGCTTAGTGTGAGTGTTCCGGTTAGGTTTAGGGTTAGTGTGAGGATAAGCGTTAGGGTGAGTGTTAGGTTGAGACTGATTGTTAGGGTTAGCGTTAGGGTTAGTGTGAAGGTTAGATTGGGGGTTAGGGTGAGGGTTAGGGTTCAGGTTAGGGTTGGGTGATGGTTAGGGTGAGGGTAAGTGTTAGGTTTAGGTTGAGAGTGAGGGTGAGGGTAAGGGTTAGGGTTAGGGTCAGGGTTAGGTTGAGGGTGTGGTTTAGGATTTGCCTTAGGGTTAGGGTTAGGGTTAGGTTGAGTGTTAAGTTTAGGGTTAGGGTGCAAGTTAGGTTTAGGGTTAGAGTGAGGGTGAGGGTCAGGGTTAGGGTTAGGATTAGGTTTAGTGTTAGGGTGAGGCTGAAGGTGAGGCTGAGGGTGAGGGTGAGGGTGAGGGTGAGGGTTAAGTTTAGGGTTAGATTTAGGGTGAGGGCTAGGGTGAGGGTGATGTTTTTGTTTAGGATAGGTCTAGGGTTAGGTTTAGGGTGAGGATTAGTGTGGGGTTGAGGTTTAAGGTGAGGGTTAGGGTTAGGGTTAGGGTGAGGGTTAGGGTTAGGGTGATGGTTAGGGTTAGGGTAACGTTTAAGGTTTGGGGGAGCGTAAGGGTTAGGATGACATTTAGTGTGAGGGTGAGGGTTAAGGTTAGGTTTAGGATTAGGATGAGTGTTAGGGTGAGGGTTAGTGTTAGGGTTAGGGTGAAGGTTAGGGTGAAGTTTAGGTTTAGGGTTTGGGTTAGGGTGAGGGTTAGGTGAGAAGGAGTAGGGTGACGGTTAGGGGGAGGGTGAGGGATAGGGTTATGGTGAGGGTAAGGTTTAGCCTGAGGCTTAGGTTGTGAATGAGCATTTGTGTTAGCATCAAGGTTGGGTTGAGGGTGAGGGTTAGTGTTAGGCTGAGGGGTAGTTTTAGGGTTAGGGTGTGGGTGAGGGTGAGGGTTAAGGCTAGACTTAGGGTGAGCATGAGGGTTAGGTTTAGAGTTAGGGTGAGTGTGAGTGTGAGGGTTAGGTTTAGGATTAGGCTTAGGGTTAGGGTTAGGCTGAGGTTGAGGTTATGAGTGAGGGTGAGGTCTAGGTTTAGGGGTAGAGGTAGAGTTAGGGTTAGATTTAGGGTTAGTATTAGAGTTAGGGTTAGGATTAGGCTGAGGTTGAGTGTGAGGGTGAGGGTGAAGGTGAAGTTTAGGGTTAGAGTTAGGGGTAGAGTTAGGGTTAGGTTGAGCGGTAGGATGAGGGTGAGGTTTAGGGTTTGCGTTAGTTTTAGGGTGAGGTTTAGGGTGAGAGTTGAGTCTTAGGGTTAGGGTTAGGGTGAGGGTGTGGGTTAGGGTTAGTGTGAGGGTGAGGGTCTGTGTAAGGGTTAAGGTTAGGCTTAGATTTAGGATGAGTGTGATGGTGAGGGTTAGAATTAGGATTAGGGTTAGGGTTAGAGTTAGGTGAGAGTGAGGATGAGTGATAGGGTTTGGGTGAGAATTAGGGTGAGGGTGATCATGAGGGTTTGGGTTAGGATTAGGGTTAGAATTATGGTTAGGGTTAGGGTGAGAGTGAGGGTGAGGCTTAGGGTTAGGTTTAGGTTTAGGGTTGGTGTGAGGATCAGGGTTAGGGTGAGAATTAGGGTGAGGGTGAGAAGGAGGGTGAGGGTTAGGGTGAGCTTTAATGTTAGGGTTAGGGTGAGTTTTAGGGTTACGGTGAGAGTTAGGGTTAGGGTTAGGTTGAGGCTAAGGTTTAGGCTGAGGGTTAGGGTAGGTTTAGGGTAAGGTTTAGGTTTAGGGTGAGGGCTATTGTGAGGGTGAGTGTTAGGGTGAGTGTGAGGGTGAGGTTGAGGGTTTTGGTTAGGTAAGGGTTAGGGTTAGGGTTAGGGTGAGGATTAGGGTGAGGATGAGGTTTAGGTTGAGTGTTAGGTTGAGGGTGAGGGTTAGAGTGAGGGTGAGGGTGAGGGAGAGCATGAGGGTTCGGGTGAGCGTGAGAGTTCGGGTGAGGTTGAGGGTTCGGTTGTGGGTCAGGGTGAGGTTTAGGGTGAGGTATAGGGTGACGGTGAGGGTTAGGGTGAGGGTGAGGTTTAGGATTGGGGTTAGGGTGAGGGTTAGGTTTAGGGTGATTGTTAGGGTGAGGGGTAGGGTTAGGGTTAGGCAGAGGGTTAGGGTTAGGGTGAAGGTTAGGGTTAGTTTGAGGGTTAGGGTGAAGGTGAGTTTGAGGTTGAGGTTTAGGGTGAGGGTGATGGTGACGGTGAGGGTTAGGGTTAGGATTCAGGTTAGGGTTAGGTTGAGAGTTAGGGTTAGGGTTAGGTTTAGGATGAGGTTGAGGGTGAGGGTTAGGGATAGGGTTAGGGTTAGGTTTAGGATTAGGTTTAGGTTTAGGGTAAGGGTTACGGTTAGGGTTAGGGTGAGCGTTAGGTTTAGAGTTAGGGTGAGTGTTAGGGTTAGGGTTATGTTTAGAGTGAGGTTTAGGGTTAGGATTAGGGCGAGGGTGAGGGTTAGGTTGAGGAGTAGGGTTAGGTATAGGGTAAGGGTTAGGGTTAGGGTGAGGGTTAGGTTTAGGATTAGGGTGAGGGTGAGGGTTAGGGTTAGGGTTAGGGTAAGGGTTAGGTTTAGGGTGAGGGTTAGTTTTAGGTTTAGGTTTAGCGTGAGGGTGACGCTGAAGGTTAGGGTTAGGGTTAGTGTGAGGATCAGGGTTAGGGTGAGGATTAGGGTGAAGGTGAGGGTTAGGGTTAGCATAAGGTTTAGGGTGAGGGTTAGGGTTAGTGTTAGGGTTAGGGTAAGTGTTAGGGTTAGGGTAAGGGTTAGTGTTAGGCTTAGGGTTAGGGTTATGGTTATGGTTAGGGTCAGGGTTAGGCTTAGGGTTAGGTTTAGTGTGAGGGTTAGGGTTAAGTTTAGGGTTAGGGTAAGGTTAGGGTTAGCGTTAGGTTTAGGGTTAGGGTGATGTTTATGATGATGTTGAGGTTTAGGGTGACGGTGAGGTTGAGCGTGAGATTTAGGGTGAGGATGAGTAGGAGGGTGACGGTGAGGGTTAGGGTTAGGGTTCGGGTGAGGTTGAGGTTTAGGGTTAGCATTAAGGTTAGGGTTAGGGTTAGGCTGAAGTTTAGGGGTAGGGTTAGGGTTAGGGTGAGGTTCAGGGTGAGGGTGATGGTGAGGGTGAGTGTGAGGTTTAGGCTGAGGTGTAGGGTGAGGGTTAGGGATAGGGTGAGGATTAGGGTTAGGGTGAGGTTTAGGGTGAGTGTTAGGTTTAGGGTTAGTGTGAGCGTTAGGGTGAGGGTTTGGGTTAGGGTTTGGGTGAGGTTGATGTTTAGGGTTAGCATTAAGGTTAGGGTTAGGGTTAGGCTGAGGTTTAGGTGTAGGATTAGGTTTAGGGTGAGATAGAGGGTGAGGGTGAGGTTGAAGGTGAGTGTGAGGTTTAGGCTGACGTTTAGGGTTAGGTTTAGGGATAGGGTGAAAATTACGGTTAAGGTTAGGTTTAGGGTGAGTGTTAGGCTGAAGGGTAGGTTTAGGGTTAGTGTGAGGGTTAGGGTGAGGGTTAGGGTTAGGGTTAGCATTAGGGTGAAGTTGAGAGTGAGGGTAAGTTTTAGGGTGATTGTTAGGGTGATTTTGATGTTTAGGGTTAGCATTAGATTTAGGGTTAGCCTTAGTCTGAAGTTTAGGGTTAGGATTAGGGTTGGGGTGAGGGTGAGGGCTAGTGTTAGCATTATGGTTAGGTTTAGGTTTAGGATTAGGGTTAGTGTGATGGTTAGGGTTAGGGTAACGGTAAGGATGAGGGTAAGGGTTAGGGTTACGGTAAGGGTGAGGGTCAAGGTTAGGTTTAGAGTTAGGATTAGGGTTAGGGATAGGGTTAGGCTGAGGGTGGGGGTGAGGTTGAGGGTGAGGGTTAGGGTTAGGGTTAGTTTTAGGGTGAGGGCTAGGGTGAGGGAGAGGTTTAGTGTGAGGGTTATGTTGAGGAAATGGGTTTAGGTTAGGAAAGGCTTAGGTTTAGGGTTAGCGTCAGGATTGGGGTGAGGCTGAGGTTTAAGGTGAGGATTAGGGTTAGGGTGAGGATTAGGGTTAGGGTTAGGGTGAGGGTGAAGATTAGGATGATGTTTAGGGTGAAGGTGAGGGTTAGGGTGAGGGTGAGGGCTAGGGTGTAGGTGAGGGTTAGGGTTAGGTTGAGGTCTAGGGTTAGGCTTAGGGTTAGGGTGAGGTTTAGTTTTAGTGTGAGGGTGAGTGAGAGGGTTAGGTTTAGGATTAGGGTTAGGTGTAGGGTTAGGCTTAGGGTGAGGGTGAGGGTCAGGTTAGGATTAGGATGAGGTTTAGGGTTATGGTTAGGGTTAGGGTGAGGGTGAGGGTTAGGGTAAGAGTGATGTTGAGGGTGAGGGTTAGGTTTAGGGTGAGGGATAGGGTTATGGTTAGGGTTAGGCTGAGGGTGAGGGTGTGGGTTACGGTGAGGGTGATGGTGAGGTTGAGAGTGAGGGTGAGGATTAGCGTTTGGGTAAAGGTTAAGTTTAGGGTTTGGGTTAAGGTTAGGTTGAGGGTTAGGGTTAGAGTTAGGATGAGGGTTAGGCTGAGGGTTAGGTTTAGGGTTAGGGTGAGGGTGAGGGTTAGGGTGAGGGTGAGACTTAGGATTAGGTTTAGGGTTAGTTTTAGGGTGAGGGTAAGGGATAGGGTTAGGCTTAGGGTGAGGGTTTTGTTTAGGGTTAGGTTTAGAGTTAGGTTGAGGGTGAGTGTTAGGGTTAGGTCTTGTATTAGGTTTAGGGTTAGTGTTAGGCCGAGGGTGAGTTTGAGGTTGAGGGTGACAGGGTGAGGGTTAGTGTTACGGTTAGGGTTAGGATGAGAGTTAGGCTGAGGATTAGTGTTAGGGTTCGTTAAGGGTAAGGGTTAGGGTGAGAGTGAGGGTTAGGTTTAGGCTTAGTGGTAGGGTGATGGTTTGTGTGAGGTTTAGTGTTAGTGTTAGGGTTAGGGTTAGAGTGAGGTTTAGCGTGAGGGTAAGGGTTAGGGTGAGGGTTAGGCTGATGGTGAGGGATAGGGTTAAGGTGAGGGTAAGGGTTAGGGCGAGGTTTAGGGTTAATATTAGCATTAGGGGTAAGGCGAGTGTTTGGGTTAGGGTGAGGGTTAGTGTTAGTGTTAGAGACTGGGTGAGTATTAGGTTTAGGGTGACGGTTAGGCTGAGGGGTAGGGTTATGGTTAGTGTTAGGGTGAGGGTTAGGGTGTTGGTTTATGTTAGGGTTAAGTTTAGGTGAGGTTGAGGGTGAGGGTAAGGGTTAGTGTGACAGTTATGGTGAGGTTGAGATTTAGGGTTAGGATTAGGGTCAGGTTTAGTGTTAGGGTTAGGGTTAGGATTAGGTTTAAGGTGAGAGTGAGGGCTAGTGTTAGTATTAGGGTTCGTTTTCAGGTTAGGGTGAGGGTGAGGTTTAGGGTGAGGGAGATGTTTAGGTTGAGGGTTAGGGTGAGGGTGAGGGATTTGGTTAGGAAAGGCTTAGGGTTAAGGTTAGGGTGAGTATTAGGGTTTGGGGTGAAATTTAACTTGAGGATTAGGGTTAGGGTGAGTATTAGGTTAAAGGTTAGGGTTAGGGTGATGTTTAGGGTGAGGGTGATGTTTAGGGTGAGGGTTAGGATGAGGGTGAGGGTGAGGGTGTAGGTGAGGGTTAGGGTCACGGTGAGGGTCATTGTGAAGGTGAGGGTTCGGGTTCGGTTTAGGGTTAGGGTGAGTGTTAGGGTTAAGGGTTAGGGTGAGGGGTAGGGTGAGGTGTAAGGTGAGGGTTAGGGTTAATGTGAGGGTTAGGGTTAGGGTTAGTGTGAGGATAAGTGTTAGGGTGAGAGTGAGGGTTAGGTTTAGCGTTAGGGTTAGGGTGAGGTTTATGGTGAGGGTTAAGTTGAGGGTTAGGGTTAGTATGAGTTTGAGGGTTAGAGTTAGGTTCAGGTTGAGGATTAGGGTTAGGGTGAGTTTTAAGGTAGTGTTAGGGTTAGGGTGAGGGTTAGGATGAGGGTGAGTTTCAGGTTGTGGGTGACGGTTAGTGTGAGGGTGAGGGTTAGTGTTATGGTGAGGTTTATGTTAGGGTTAGGGTTATGGTGAGGGTAATGGTTAGGATGAGGTTTGAAGTGAGGGTGACAGTGAGGGATAACGTTAGATTTAGGGTGAGGGTTAGGGTGAGGGTTAGGTTTCAGGTTAGGTTGGGTGAGGGTGAGGGTTAGAGTTAAGTTTAAGCTGAGGGTAAGGATTAGGGTGAGGGTTAGCGTGAGGGTGAGGGTTAGGGTTAGGTTGAGGGTTAGGGTGAGCGTTAGGGTAAGGGTTAGATTTGGATTAGGGTTAGGGTGAGGGTTAGGGTGAGGTTTAGTTTTAGTGTTAGGGTTAGGGTAAGGGTTAGGGTGAGGGTAAGGGTTAAAGTGAGGTTCAGGGAGAGGGTGAGTGTTAGGGATAGCATTAGGGTTAAGCTTAGATTTAAGGTGAGGGTTAGTATGAGGGTTAGGCTTACTGTGAGGGTGAGGGTTAGGGTTAGCATTAGTGTTAGGGTTAGGGTTAGGCTGAGGGTTAGGGTTAGGGTTAGGATGAGGGTGAGTGTTAGGGTTAGGGTTAGGGTGAGGGTGAGGGTTAGGTTTAGGATTAGGCTTAGGTGTAGGGTCAGGCTTAGGGTGATGGTGAGGGTGAGGGTCAGAGGTTTAGTGTTATGGTTATGTTTATGGTTTGGGATAGGGTGAGGGTTACAGTGAGGGTGATGGTGAGGGTGAGGGTGAGGGTTAGTTTTAGAGTGAGGAATAGGGTTATGGTTAGGGTTAGAGTGAGGATGAGTGTGAGGGTTAGTGTGAGTGTGAGGGTGAGGTTGAGGGTGAGGTTTAGGGTTAGGGTGAGGGTTAGGATTAGGGTTAGGTTGAGGGTTAGGATGAGGGTTAGGGTTAGGATTAGTGTTAGGGTGGGGGCCAGCATGAGGGTGAGGTTTAGGGTTAGTGTGAGGGTGAGCTTTAGGGTTAGGATTAGGGTGAGGGTGAGGTTTAGTGTTAGAGTTAGTGTTAGGGTGAGGGTTAGGGTTAGGGTTAGTGTTAGGGTTAGGGATAGGGTGAGGGTTAGGGTTAGGTTTAGGGTTATGGTTATGGTTAGGATTAGGATTAGTGTTAGGGTGAGGGTGAGTGTGAGGATTATCTTTAGGCTTAGGGTTAGGCTGAGGATGAGGGTTAGGCTGAGTGTTATGTTTACGTTTACGTTTACGTTTATGTTTACGTTTAGAGTTAGTGTTACTGTGAGGGTTAGTGTTATGGTGAGGGTGTGGGTGAGGGTTAGAGTTAGGGTGATGATTAGGGTTATGGTCAGGTGAGGGTTAAGATGAGGGTTAGGGTTAGTGTGAGGGTTAGTGTTAGGGTTATGGTTAGTGTTAGGTTTTGGGTAAGTTTTAGGGTGAGGGTTAGGGTTAGGGTAAGGATTAGGGTTAGGGTTAAGGTGAGGGTGAGGGTTAGACTGAGTATTAGTATTAGGGTTAGTGTGAGGTTTAGAGTGAGGATGAGGGGTAGGGTTAGGATGAGGGCTAGGGTGATGGTGAGGGTTAGGGATAGGGTTAGGTTGAGGTTGAGGGTTAAGTGTGAGGGTTAGCGTTAGGATTAGGGTTAGTTTTAGGGTGAGGGTAAGTGTTAGGGTGAAGGTTAGGGTTAGGGTGAGAGTTATAGTTAGGGTAAGGATTAGTATTTGGGTTAGTGTTATTTTTAGGTTTAAGGTTAGGGTTATGGTTACGGTGAGGGAGAGGGGGAGGGTTAGGGTTATTGTTAGCGTGAGGGTTATGTTGTGGTTTAGGGTTGGGGTTAGGTTTAGGATTAGGGTTTTGGTGAGGGTGAGGGTGAGGGTTAGGGTTAGGCTGAGGCTTAGACTTAGAGTTAGGCTGAGGGTGAGTGTCGGGATGAGGATTAGGTTTAGGGTGATGGTTAGGGTTAGGGTTAGATTACGATTAGGTTTAGGGTTAGGATTAGGTTTAGGGTGAGGGCTAGGGTGAGGGTGAGGGTTAGGTTTAGGGTTAGGGTGAGTGTTAGGGTTAGAGTGAGTGTTAGGGTTAGTGTGAGGGTTAGTGTTAGTGTGAGGGTTAGTGTTAGGGTTAGCGTTAGTGTTAGGGTGAGGGTAACTGTTAGGGTGAGGGTTAGGGTTAGGGTGAGGCTTATGGTTAGAATGAGGGTTAGAGTTATGGTTAGGGTTATTGTTTGGGTTAGGGTTAGGGTTAGGATAAGGGTTAGGGTTAGGATTAGGGTTAGGGTGAGGGCTAGGGTGATGGTGAGGGTTAGGGTTAGGGATAGGCTTAAGCTTAGGTTAGGGCTGAGGCTGAGGTTGAGGTTGAGTGTTAGAGTTAGCGTGATGGTTAGGTTTAGGGATAGGGTGAGTGTGACAGTAAGGTTAAAATTGAGGGTTAGGTTTAGGGTGAGTGTTAGGGTGAGGATTAGTGTTAGGGTTAGTGTGAGGGTTAGATTGAGTATTCGTGTTAGGGTTAGTGTGAGGTTTAGGGTGAGCATGAGGGGAAGCGTTAGGGTGAGGGCTAGGGTTAGGGTGAGGATTAGGGATAGGGTTAGTTTGAGGTTTAGGGTTAAGTTGATGGTTAGGGTTAGTGTGAGGGTTAGTGTTAGGATTAGGGTTCGTTTTTGGGTGAGGGTAAGTGTTAGGGTGAGAGTGAGTGTTAGGGTGAGAGTTATGTTTAGGGTTAGGATTAGTATTAGGATTAGGGTTATTTTAGGATTAGGGTTAGGTTTATGGTTACGGTGAGGGTGAGGGTTAAGGTTAGAGTTAGGTTGAGGTTTAGGTTTAGGGTTATGGTTAGAGTTAGGGTTAGGTTGAGGGTGAGGTTTAGGTTTAGATTTAGGGTTAGAGGAGGGTTAGGGTGAGGGTTAGGTTTAGGGTTAGGGTTAGTGTTAGGATTAGGGTTAGGGTGAGGGTGAGTGTGAGGGTTAGGTTTAGGTTTAGGCTTACGCATAGGGTTAGGCTGAGGGTGAGGCTGAAGGTGAGGGTTAGAGTTAGGGTGAGGGTTAGGGTTAGGGGTAGGTTGAGGTTTAGGATGAGGTTTAGAGTTAGGATTAGGGTTAGGATGAGGGCAAGGGTGAGGGTGAGGTTTAGAGTTAGCATTAGGGCGAGCATTAGGATTAGGCTTAGGTTTAGGGTTAGGGTGATGTTTAGTATGAGGGTGAGTGTAAGGATTAGGGTTAGGGTTATTGTTAGTGTTATGGTTAAATTTAAGTTCACAGTGAGGGTGAGACTGAGGCTGAGGTTTAGGGTTAGGGTAAGGGTGAGGGTTAGGGTTAGGGTTAGGGTGAGGCTTGGGTTAGGTTTAGGGTTACGGTGAGGGTGAGCATTAGGGTTAGGGTTAGGGTTACGGATATTGTTAGGGTTAGGGTTAGATTTACGGTGAGGTTGAGGGTGAGGGTGAGGTTGAGGGTTAGGGTTAGATTTAGGGTGAGTGTGAGGTTTTGGGTTAGAGTTAGGTTTAGGGCGAGGGTAAGGGTGAGGGTTAGTGTTAGGTTTAGGTTTCGGGTGAGGGTTAGGTTGAGGTTTAGGGTTAGGGTTAGGGTTAGGTTGAGGATTAGGGTTATAGTGAGGGTGAGTGTGATGGTTAGGGTTTGGGGTATTCTTAGACTTACGGTTAGGCTGAGAGTGAGGGTTGGGATGAGGATTAGGTTGAGGGTGATGGTTAGGGTTAGGGTTATGTTTAGGGTTAGGATTAGGGTTAGGGTTAGGATTAGGTTTAGGTTGAGAGTGAGGGATAGGGTTAGGTTTAGGCTTAGGGTTAGGGTTAGGCTGAGGCTCTGGGTGTGGGTGAGGGTTAGGGTTAGGGTGATGCTTAGGGTTACAGTCCGGGTGAAGGTTAGGATGAGGCTGTTGGTGAGGGTGAGGGTAAGGGTTAGGGTGATGCTTAGGGTTACATTCCGGGTGAAGGTTAGGATGAGGGTTAGGGTTAGGGTGAGTGTTAGTGTCAGTGTTAAGGTAAGGGTAAAGTTGAAGTTTAGGCTGAGAGTGAGGATTACAGTAAGGGTGAGGGTTAGGGTTAGGTTGGGGGTTAGGGTTAGGGTTAGGGTGAGGGTGAGGTTAAGATTGAGGATTAGTTTTAGGGTTTGTGTGAGGTTTAGGGTGAGGATGAGGGTTAGGGTTAGGGTGAGGGCTAGGGTGAGGGTGAGTGTTAGGGATAGGGTGAGGGTGAGGTTTAGGGTTAGGGTGACAATTTGGATTAGTTGGAGGATTATTGTTATTGTTAGGGTTAGTGTTAAGGTGAGGGTAAGTGTTAGGGTGAGGGTTAGAGTTAGGTGAGGGTTATGGTTAGAATGAGGGTTAGAGTTAGGTTTAGGGTTATTGTTAGGGTTAGGGTTAGGGTTACAGTTATGGTGAGGGTGAGGGTTAGGGTTAGGTTTAGGGTGAGGTTTATGTTTAGGGATAGGGTTAGAGTTAGGGCTAGGGTGAGGGTTAGGGTTAGGGTTAGTGTTATGGTTAGGGTGAGGGTGAGGGTGAGGGTTAGGGTTAGGGTTAGGGTCACGATTAGGTTTAGGGTTAGGATGAGGTTTAGGGTTAGGGTTAGGGTTTGGGTGAAGGTGAGGGTGAGATTTAGTGTTAGAGTTAGGGTTAGGGTGAGAGTTAGTGTGAGGGTTAGTGTTAGTGTTGGTTTTAGGGTTAGGATGAGGGTGAGGTTTAGGGTTAGGGTGAGGATTAGGATTAGGGTTAGTGTTAGGGTGAGTGTTTGGGTTAGACTTAGGGTTAGGGTAAGGCTAAGGGTTAAGCTGAGGGTGAGTGTAAGGGTGAGGGTTTGGGTTAGGGTGCGGGTTAGGGTTATCTTTAGGGTGAGAGTTAGGGTTCGGGTTATTTTTAGGGTTTGGGTGAGGGTTAGGGTTCAGGTTACAGTGATGGTGAGTGTTAGGGTTAGGATTAGCGTTAGGGTGAGGGTTAGGGTTAGGGTTAGGGTTAGTGTTAGGATGAGGATTAGGGTTAGGATTAGCGTTAGGGTGAGGGCTAGGGTGAAGGTGAGGGTTAGGGTTAGCGTTAGGGTGAGGTTTAGGGTGAGGGTTAGTGTGAGGGTGAGGGTTAGGATGAGGGTTAGGGTTATGGTGAGTGTGAGGGTTAGAGTTTGGGTGAGGGTTAGGGTTAGAATGAGGGTTAGGGTGAGTGTGATGGTTAGGATTAGGGTTAGTGTTAGGATTATTGTTAGTGTTAAGGTTATGGTTACATTTGCAGTGAGGGTGAGGCTGAGTGTGATTGTTAGGGATAGGATTAGTGTTAGGGTTAGGTTTAGGTTTAATTTTAGTGTTATTGTTAGCTTTAGGGTTACAGTTACGGACAGGGTGAGGGTGAGGGTAAGGTTGGAGTTTAGGTTTAGGGTTAGGGTGAGGTTTAGGGATAGGATTAGGATTAGGGTTAGGGTGAGTGTGAGGTTTAGGGTTAGAGTTAGGGTTAGGGGGAGGGTTAGGTTGATGGTTAGGGTTAGGGTTAGTGTTAGGTTAGGTTTAGGGTTAAGGTTACTGGGACACTTAGGGTTAGAGTTAGGGTTAGGGTTAGCATTAGAGTTTCGCTGAGGGTGAGTCTGTGGGTTAGGGTTAGGTTTAGGGTTATGCTTAGGTTTAGGCTGAGGGTGAGGTTGAGGGTGAGGGTTAGGGTTATTGTGAGGGTAAGGATTAGGGTTAGGGTGAGGGTTATGATGAGGGTTAGGGTTAGGATTAGGGTTAGGGTGAGGGCTAGCGTGAGGGTGAGGATTAGGGTTAGGTTTAGGGTGAGTTTTAGGGTTAGGGTTAGGGTCAGGGTGAGGTTTAGTGTTAGAGTTAGTGTAAGGGTGAGGGTTAGGGTTAGTGTTAGGGTGAGTGTTAGTGTTAGTGTGAGGGTTATGGTTATGGTTAGGTTTAGGATTAGGGTTAGGGTGAGGGTGAGTGTTAGGGTTAGTGTTAGTCTTAGGGTTAGGCTGAGGGTGAGGGTGAGAGTTAGGGTTAGGGTGTGGGTGAGGGTTAGGTTTAGGGTGATGCTTAGGGTTATGGTCAGGGTGAGGATTAGGATGAGGGTTAGGGTTAGTGTGAGGGTTAGGGTGAGGGTGACAGTATGAGTAAAGTTGAGGGTTAGGCTGAGAATGAGGATTACGGTAAATGTGAGGGTTAGGGTTAGGGTGAGGGTTACCGTTAGGGTTAGGCTGAGGGTGTGGTTTAGCTTAAGGATTAGTTTTAGGGTTAGTGTGAGGTTTAGGGTGAGGATGATAGTTAGGGTTAGGGTGAGGGCTAGGGTGAGGGTGAGGGTTAGGGTTAGGGTTAGGGTGAGTGTTAGGGTTAGGGTAATGTTTAGGGTTATTGTGAGCGTTAGTGTTAGGGTTAGCGTTAGTGTTAGGGTGAGGGTAAGTTTTAGGGTGAGGGTTAGGGTTAGGGTGAGGCTTATGGTTAGAATGAGGGTTAGGGTTAGGGTTAGGGCTATTTTTTGATTTAGGGTTAGGGTTAGGCTGAGGGTAAGGGTTAGGATTAGGGTTAGGGTGAGGGCTAGGGTGAGGGTGAGTGTTAGGGTTAGGGTTAGGGTTAGGCTTAGGTTTAGGCTGAGGCTGAGGGTGAGGTTGAGGGTTAGGCTTAGCGTGATGGTTAGGTTATGGTTGGGCTGAGGTTTTGTATGAGGGTTAGGATTAGGGTTAGGGTTAGGGTGACAGTAAGGTTAAAGGTGAGGGCTAGGTTTAGGGTGAGGGTTAGGGTGAGGATTAGGTTTAGGGTTAGAGTGAGGGTTAGATTGAGTATTAGTGTTAGGGTTTGTGTGAGGTTTAGGGTGAGGATGAGGGGTAGGGTTAGGGTGAGGGCTAGGGTGAGGTTGAGGGTTATGGATAGGGTTAGTTTGAGGTTTAGGGTTAAGGTGATGGTTAGGGTTAGTGTGAGGGTTAGTGTTAGGATTAGGTTTCGTTTTAGGGTGAGGGTAAGTGTTAGGATGAGGGTGAGTGTTAGGGTGAGAGTTATGGTTAGGGTTAGGATTATTTTTAGGATTAGGGTTATTTTAGGGTTAGGTTTAGGGTTGTGGTTATGGTGCGGGTGAGGGTGAGGGTTTGGGTTAGGTTTAGGGTGAGGTTTAGGTTTAGGGTTATGGTTAGAGTTAGGGTTAGGTTGAGGGTGAGGTTTAGGTTTAGATTTAGGGTTAGGGGGAGGGTTAGGGTTAGGATTACGGTTTGGGTTAGTGTTAGGTTTACGGTTAGGGTGAGGGTTAGTTTGAGGGTTAGGTTTAGGGTTAGGGTTAGGTTGAGGATTCGAGTTATGGTGAGGGTGAGGGTGAGGGTGTGGGTTAGGGTTAGGGTTAGGCTTAGGATTAGGGTTAGGCTGAGTGTGAGGTTGGGGATGAGGATTAGGTTTAGGGTGATGGTTAGGGTTAGGGTTAGGTTTAGGGTTAGGATTTGGGTTAGGGTTCGGATTAGGGTTAGGGTGAGGGCTAGGTTGAGGGTGAGGGTTCGGGTTAGGTTTAGGCTTAGGGTTAGGGTTAGGCTGAGGCTGTGGGTTAGGGAGAGCGTTAAGGTTAGGGGGATGCTTAGGTTTACAGTCCGGGTGAGGGTTAGGATGAGGGTAGGGTTATGGTGAGGGTTAGGGTGAGGTTGCCAATAAGGCTAAATGTGAAGGTTAGGCTGGGGTTTGGGTGAGGTTTAGGGTTCAGGTTACAGTGATGGAAAGGGTTAGGGTTAGGTTGAGGGTTAGGGTTAGGATTAGGGTTAGGGTGAGGGTTAGGGTTAGGGTTAGGGTTAGTGTTAGGATGAGGATTAGGGTTAGGATTAGGGTTAGGGTGAGGGCTAGGGTGAGGGTGAGGTTTAGGGTTAGGCTTAGGCTTCGGTTTAAGTTGAATCTGAGGGTGAGTTTGAAGGTTAGGGTTAGCATGATGGTTAGGGTTATGGTTATTCTGCGGGTGTGGATGAGGGTTAGTGTTAGGGTGAGGGTTATAGTGAGGGTGACAGTAAGGGTAAATGTGAGGGTTAGGGTTCGGGTGAGTGTTAGGGTGAGGATAAGGGTTAGGGTTAGGGTGAGGGTGAGGTTTAGATTGAGTATTAGTCTTAGTATTAGTGTGAGGTTTAGGGTGAGGGTGAGGGGTAGCATTAGGGTGAGGGCTGGGGTGAGGGTGAGGGTTAGGGATAGGGTTAGGTTGAGGTTTAGGGTTAAGATGATGGTTAGGGTTAGTGTGAGGATTAGTGTTAGCATTAGGGTTAGTTTTAGGTTGAGGGTAAGTGTTAGGGTGAGGGTTAGGGTTAGGGTGAGAGTTATGGTTTCTGTTAGGATTAGTGTTAGGGTTAGTGTTATTTTTAAGGTTAGGGTTTGGCTTATTGTTACGGCGAGGTTGAGGGTCAGGATCAAGGTTACGGTTAGGCTGAGGTTTAGGTTTAGGGTTATGGTTAGAGTTAGTTTTATGTTGAGGGTGAGGTTTAGGTTTAGAGTTAGGGTTAGGGGGAGGGTTAGGGTTAGGGTTAGTGTTAGTGTTAGGATTAGGGTTAGGGTGAGTGTGAGGGTTAGGGTTAGGGTTAGGCATAGGCTTAGGGTTAGGCTGAGGGGGAGGGGGAGGGGGAGGGTTAGGGTTAGGGTGAGGGTTAGGGTTAGGGTTAGGGTGAGGGTTAGGATGAGGTTTAGGGTTAGGATTAGGGTTAGGTTGAGGGAAAGGGTGAGGGTGAGTTGTAGAGTTAGCATTATGGCGAGGTTTATGATTAGGGTTAGGGTTAGGGTTAGGGTGAGGGTTATGTTTAGGGCTACTTTGAGGGTGAGGGTTAGGGTTAGGGTGAGGGTTCGGGTTAGGGTTAGTGTGAGGGTGAGGGTTAGGATTAGGGTTAGGGTTATTGTTAGTGTTATGGTTAAGGTTAAGTCTGCAGTGAGGCTGAGGCTGAGGGTGAGGTTTAGGGTTAAGGTTAGGGTGAGTTTTAGGTTTAAGGTTATGGTTAGGGTTAGGATGGGGGCTTGGGTTAGGGTTAGGATTACGGTGAGGGTGAGCGTTAGGGTTAGGGTTAAATTTAGGATTAGTGTTATGGTTAGGGTTACAGTTACAGTGAGGGTTAGGGTGAGGGTGTGGTTTAGTGTTAGGGTTAGGTTTAGGTTGAGGGTGAAGTTTAGGGTTAGAGTAAGGTTTAGGGAAAGGTTTAGGGTAAGGGTTAGGGTTAGGATTAGTGTTAGGGTTAGGGTTAGGTTGAGGGTTAGGTTGAGGTTTATTGTTAGGGTTAGGGTTACTTTGAGGATTAGGGTAATGGTGAGGGTGACTGTGAGGGTTAGGGTTAGGGTTAGGCTAAGGCTTAGAATTAGGCTGAGAGTGAGGGTGGGGATGAGGATTAGGTTTAGGGTGATGGTTAGGGTTAGCGTTAGGTTTAGGGTTAGGATTGGGGTTAGGGTAAGGATTAGGGTTAGGGTGAGGGCTAGGGTTCGGGTTCGGGTTAGGTTTAGGCTTATGGTTAGGGTTAGGCTGAGGCTGTGTGTGAGGGTGAGGGTTAGGGTTAGGGTGATGCTTAGCGTTACATTCAGGGTGAGGGTTAAGATGAGGGTTAGGGTTAGGGTGAGTGTTAGGGTGAGATTGACGGTCAGGGTAAAGGTGAAGGTTAGGCTGAGAGTGAGAATTAACGAAAGGGTGAAGATTAGGTTTAGGTTTAGGGTTAGGGTTTGGGTTAGGGGGAGGGTGAGGTTAAGATTGAGGATTAGTTTTAGGGTTAGTCTGAGGTTTAGGGTGAGGGTGAGGGTAAGGGTTAGGGTGAGGGCTAGGGTGAGGGTGAGGGTTAGGGTTAGGGTGAGGTTTAGGGTTAGGGTGATGATTAGGGTTAGTGTGAGAATTAGTGTTAGGGTTAGGGTTAGTTTTAGGGTGAGGGTGTTAGGGTGAGTGTTAGGGTTAGGCTGAGGTTTAGGTTGAGGTTTATTGTTAGGGTTAGGGTTAGGTTGAGGATTAGGGTTATGGTGAGGGTGAGTGTGAGGGTTAGGGTTAGGGTTAGGCTTAGGCTTAGGGTTAGGCTGAGAGTGAGGGTGGGGATGAGGATTAGGTTTAGGGTGATGTTTAGTGTTAGGGTTAGGTTTAGGGTTAGCATTGGGGATAGGGTTAGGATTAGGGTTAGGGTGAGGGCTAGGGTTAAGCTTATGGTTAGGGTTAGGGTTAGGGTTAGGGTTAGGCTGAGGCTGTGTGTGAGGGTGAGGGTTAGGGTTAGGGTGATGCTTAGGGTTACAGTCAGGGTGAGGGTTAGGATGAGGGTTAGGGTTAGGCTGAGTGTTAGCGTGAGGTTTATGGTAAAGGTAAAGGTTAAGGTTAGGCTGAGATTGAGGATTACGGTAACGGTCAGGGTTTGGTTTAGGTTGAAGTTTAGGGTTCTGGTTAGGGTGAGGGTGAGGTTAAGATTGAGGATTAGTTTTAGGGTTAGTCTGAGGTTTAGGGTGAAGGTGAGGGTTAGGGTTAGGGTGAGGGCTAGGATGAGGGTGAGGGTCAGGGTTAGGTTTAGGTTGAGGGTTAGGGTGACAATTAGGGTTATTGTTAGGATTAGTGTTAGGGTTAGGGTTAGTGTTAAGGTGAGGGTAAGTGTTAGGGTGAGGGTTAGCTATAGGGTGAGTGTTATGGTTAGAATGATGATTAGGGTTAGGTTTAGGGTTATTGTTGGGGTTAGGGTTAGGGTTACAGTTAAGGTGAGGGTGAGGGTTAGGGTTAGGTTGAGGGTGAGGTTTATGTTTAGGGTTAATGTTAGAGTTAGGGTTAGTGTGAGGGTGCGGTTTAGGGTTAGAATTAGTGTTATTGTTAGGGTTAGGGTGAGGGTTAGTGTGAGGATTAGAGTTAGGCTTAAGCTTAGGTTTAGGCTTAGGCTTAGGCCGAGTGTGAGGGTGAGGGTTAGGGTTAGGGTTAGGGTGAGGGTTAGTGTTAGGGTTAGGGTCAGGGTTAGGGTGAGGTTTAGGGTTAGTTTGAGCGCTAGGTTGATGGTTAGTGTGAGGTTTAGGGTTAGGGTTAGGGTTATGGTGAGGGTAAGGGTTAGGGTTAGGGTTAGGTTTAGTGTTATTGTTAGGGTTAGGGTTAGAGTTACGGTGAGGGTGAGGGTGAGGATCCGGGTTAGGGTTAGGATGAGGTTTAGGGTTTGGGTTAGGGTTAGGATGAGGGTGAGGGTGAGATTGAGTGTTAGAGTTAGGTTTAGGGTGAGAGTTAGTGTGAGGGTTAGGGTTAGGGTTAGTTTTAGGATTAGGTTGAGGGTTAGGATGAGGGTGAGTATTAGGGTTAGTGTTAGGATTAGGATTAGGGTTAGTGTTAGGGTGAGTGTTTGGTTTATGCTTAGGGTTAGGGTTAGGCTAAGAGTTAAGCTGAGGGTGCGGGTAAGGGTGAGAGTTAGGGTTAGGGTTTGGGTTAGGGTTAGCGTTAGGTTGAGGGTTAGGGTTCGGGTTAAGTTTAGAGTTTGGGTGAGGTTTAGGGTTCAGGTTACAGTGATGGTGAGGGTTAGAGTTAGGTTGAGGGTTAAAGTTAGGATTAGGGTTAGTGTGAGGATTAGGGTTAGGGTTAGGGTTAGTGTTAGGATGAGGATTAGGGTTAGGGTGAGGACTAAGTTGAGGGGGTGGGATAGGGTTAGTGTTAGGGTGAAGTTTAGGGTTCGGGTTAGGGTGAGGTTGGGTTAGGATGAGGGTTAGGTTTATGCTGAGGATGAGGGCTAGAATTACTGTGAGGGTTAGGGTCAGGAAGAGGGTTAGGGTTAGGATTAGGGTTAGTGTTAGGATTATTATTAGTGTTAAGTTTATGGTTACATTTGCAGTGAGGGTGAGGCTGAGGGTGAGGGTTAGGGATAGGATTAGTGTTAGGGTTAGGTTTAGGGTTTGGATTAGTGTTATTCTTAGTGTTAGGGTTAGTGTTATGGTCAGGGTGAGGGTGAGGGTAAGGCTGGGTTTTAGGGTTAGGGTTAGGGAGAGGATTAGGGTTCGGGTTAAGATTAGGGTTAGGGTGAGTGTGAGGTTTAGGGTTAGAGTTAGGGTTAGGGGGAGGGTTAGGGGGAGGGTTAGCTTTAGGGTTAGGGTTAGTGTTAGGATTAGGGTTAGGGTGAGGGTGAGAATGAGGGTTACGTTTAGGGTTAGGCTTACACATAGGGTTAGGCTGAGGGTGAGGCTGAAGGTGAGGGTTAGAGTTCGGGTTAGGGTTAGCATTAGGGTTACATTGAGGGTGAGTGAGTGGGTTAGGGTTAGGTTTAGGGTTAGGGTTAGGGTTAGGCTGAGGGTGAGGTTGTGGGTGATAATTAGGGTTATGGTGAGGGTTAGGATTAGGGTTAGGGTGAGGGTTATGATGAGGGTTAAGTTTAGGATTAGGTTTAGAGTGATGGCTAGTGTGAGGGTGAGATTTAGGGTTAGGGTTAGGGTGAGCTTTAGGGTTAGGGTTAGGGTCAGGGTGAGGTTTAGTGTTACAGTTAGTGTTAGGGTCAGGTTTAGGGTTAGGGTTAGGTTGAGTGTTAGGGTTAGTGTGAGGGTTATGGTTATGGTTAGGATTAGGATTAGGGTTAGGATGAGGGTGAGTGTTCGGGTTAGGTTTAGACTTCGGCTTTGGCTGAGGTTGAGGGTGAGGGTTAGGGTTAATGTGTGGGTGAGGGTTAGAGTTAGGGTGATGCTTAGGTTACAGTCAGGGTGAGGGTTAGGATGAGTGTTAGGGTTAGTGTGAAGGTTAGGGTGAGGGTGACAGTAAGGGTAAAGTTGCGGGTTAAGCTGAGAATGAGGATTATGGTAAATGTGAGGGTTAGGGCAAGGGTGAGGGTTAGAGTTAGGGTTAGGTTGAGGGTGTGTTTTAGGTTAAGGATTAGTTTTAGGGTTAGTGTGAGGTTTAGGGTGAGTATGATAATTATGGTTAGGGTGAGGGCTAGGGTGAGTGTGAGGGTTAAAGTTAGGGTTAGGGTGCATGTTAGGGTTACGGTGATGATTAGGGTTAGTGTGAGGGTTAGTTTTAGGGTTAGGGTTAGTGTTAGGGTGAGGGTAAGTATAAGGGTGAGGGTTAGGTTTAGGGTGAGGGTTATGGTTAGAATGAGGGTTAGGGTTAGGGTTAGGGTTATTGTTAGGTTTAGGGTTAGGGTTAGGATGAGGATTAGTGTGAGTGCTAGGGTGAGGGTTAGGGTTAGGGTTAGGGATAGGCTTAGGCTTAGGTTTAGGCTTAGGCTGAGGGTGAGGTTGATGGTTAGGGTCAGCGTGATGGTTAGGGTTACGGTTAGGCTGAGTTTAAGGATGAGGGATAGGGTTAGGGTTAAGGTTAGGGTGAGGGTGACAGTAAGGGTAAAGGTGAGGGCTAAGGTTAGGGTGAGGGTTAGGGTGAGGATTAGATTTAGGGTTAGGGTGAGGGTGAGGGTTAGATTGAGTATTAATATTAGGGTTAGGGTGAGGGCTAGGGTGAGGGTGAGGGTTAGGGATAGTGTTAGGTTGAGGTTTAGGGTTAAGGTGATGGTTAATGTTAGTGTGAGGGTTAGTGTTAGGATTAGGGTTAGTTTTAGGGTGAGGGTAAGTGTTAGGGTGAGGTTTAGGGTTAGGGTGAGAGTTATGGTTAGGGTTAGGATTAGTGTTAGGGTTAGGGTTATTTTTAGGGTTACGGTTAGGCTTATGGTTAAGGTGAGGGTGAGGGTGAGGTTTAGGGTTAGAGTTAGGGTGAGGTTTACGTTTAGGGTTATGGTTAGAGTTCGGGTTAGGTTTAGGGTGAGGTTTAGAGTTAGGGTTAGGGAGAGGGTTATGGTGAGTTTTAGGGTTAGGGTTAGGGTTAGGGTTAGAATAAGGGTTAGGGTGAGGGTGAGTGTGAGGGGTAGGTTTAGGGTTAGGCTTAGGCATAAGTTTAGGCTGAGGGTGAGGGTGAGGGCAAGGGTTAGGTTTAGGGTTAGTGTTAGCGTTAGGGTTAGGTTGAGGGTTAGGATGAGGGTTAGGATGAGGGCAAGATTGAGGTTGAGGGTTAGAGTTAGCATTATGGCGAGGTTTAGGATTAGGGTTAGGTTTAGGGTTAGGGTGAGTGTTAGGGTTAGGGTTACTGTGAGGGTGAGGGTTAGGTTTAGGGTGAGGGTTAGGGTTAGGGTTAGAGTGAGGGATATTTTTAGTGTTATGGTTAAGGTTAAGTTTAGAGTGAAGGTGAGGCTGAGGGTGAGATTTAGGGTTAGGGTTAAGGTGAGGTTTAGGGTTAGTGTTAGGGTTAGGGTTAGTGTGAGGGTTAGGGTGAGGGTGAGGTTTAGGGTTAGAGTTAGCATTACTGTTAGTGTTATGGTTAGGGTGACAGTGTTAGGGTTAGGGTTAGGCTTAAGCTTAAGTTTAGGCTTAGGCTTAGGCGGAGCTTGAGGGTGAGGGTTAGGGTTTGATTTAGTGTGAGGGTTAGGGTGAGGGTTAGGGTTAGGATGAGGTTTAGGGTGAGGGTGAGGGTTAGGATTAGGGTTAGGGTTAGGGCTAGGTTGATAATGAGGTTTAGGGTTAGAGTTAGGATTAGGGGGAGGGTTAGGTTGAGGTTTAGGGTTAGGGTTAGTGTTAGGGTGAGGGTTAGGTTGAGGTTTAGGGTTAGGGTTAGGGTTAGGATTAGTATTAGGTTTAGGGTGACGGTGAGTGTGAGGGTTAGGGTTAGGGTTAGGCTTAGGCTTAGGGTTAGGCTGAGCATGAGGATGGCGGTGAGGATTAGGGTTCGGGTGATGGTTAGGTTTAGAGTTAGATTGAGGGTTATGATGAGGGTTAGGGTTAGGATTAGGGTTAGGGTGATGGCTAGGGTGAGGTTGAGGGTTAGGGTTATTTTTAGCCTTAGGCTTAGGGTTATTCTGAGGCTGACGTTGAGGGTGAGTGTTAGGGTTAGTGTTAGGGTTAGGGTTAGGGTGAGGGTTAGTCTGAGGGTGATTGCTAGGCTGGTCATTAATGACAGGGTTAGGATTAGGGATAGGTTAGTTTTAGGATTAGGTTTAGATTGAGGGTGAGTGTGAGGGTTAGGGTTAGGGTTAGGCTTAGGCTTAGGGTTAGAGTGAGTGTTAGGTTTAGGGTTCGGTTTAGGCTGAGAGTGAGGGTTAGGGTTAGCGTGAGGGTGAGGGTGAGGTTTAGGGTTAGGGTTAGTGTGAAAGATAGGGTTATGATGAGGGTTATGGTTAGAGTGAGGTTTAGGGTTATGTTTAGGCTTAGGGTGAGGTTAATATGAGGGTTAGGTTTAGGGATAGGGTTAGGTTTAGGATTAGGTTTAGATTGAGGGTGAGTGTGAGGGTTAGGGTTAGGGTTAGGGTCAGGCTTAGGGTTAGAGTGAGTGTTAGTGTTAGGGTTTGGTTTAGGGTGAAGGTGAGGGTTAGGGTTAGGGTTAGGGTGAGGGTGAGGGTGATGGTAAGGGTTAGGGTTAGTGTGAAAGTTATGGTTATGGTGAGGGTTATGGTTAGGGTGAGGGTAAGGGTTAGGATTAGGCTTAGGGTGAGGGCTATGGTGAGAGTGAGGTTTAGGTTTAGGGTTAGGGTGAGTTTTAGGGTGAGGGTGAGTTTTAGGGTTAGGGTTAGGGTGAGTTTTAGGGTTATGGTTAGGGTTAGGGTTAAGGCGAGTTTGTGGGTTAGGGTTAGATTTAGGGTTAGGGTGAGAGTTAGGGTGAGGGTTAGGGTTAGTGTTAGAGTTAGGGGCAGGGTTAGGATGAGGGTTAGGGTGAGGGTGAAGGTTAGGGTAAATGTTAGGATTAGGATTAGGGTTAAGGTGAGGGTGCATGTTTGTGTTAGTGTTAGGGTTAGGATTAGGTGTAGGGTGAGGGTGACTGTTAACTTTAGGTTTAGGTTTAGAGTGAGGGTTAGGGTGAGGGTTAAGGTGAGGGTTAGGGATAGGATTAGCGTTAGGGTATGTGCTAGGATGAGTGACAGTGTTAGGGTTAGGGTTAGAGTGAGATTTATGGTGAGGGTTAGGTTTAGGGTTAGTGTTAGGTTTAGAGTTGGTGTTCGGGTTAGGATTAGGTTTACGGTGACTGTGGGTGTGACAGTTAGGGTTAGGGTTATTGTTAGACTTAGGGTTAGGCTGAGGCTGAGGGTGAGGCTGAGGGTTAGATTTAGGATGAGATTTGGTTTAGGTTTAGAGTGAGGGTTAGGGTGAGGGTTAGGGTTAGGATTAGTGTTAGGGTATGTCCTTGTGTGAGGATTAGGGTTAGGGTTACTTTAAGTTTAAGGTTTAGCACTAGGTTTAGGGTGAGAGTTAGGGTTAGGGTGAGGGTTTGGGTTAGGGTTAGAGTTACTGTGAGGGTGAGTTTTAAGTTTAGGTTTAGGGTTATTGTTATTCTTAGGGTGAGGGTTAAAGTTAAGGTTAAGGTTAAGGTAAGAGTGAGGGTGTGGGTGATGTTGATGGTTAGTTTTAGGGTTAGGATGAGGTTTAGAGTTAGGGTTAGTGTTAGGGTGAGGGTGAGGTTTAGGGTTAGTGTTAGGTTTAGGGTTAGGGTTAGTGTGAGTGTTAGGGTTACGTTTAATATTATGGTTAGGGTTATGGTGAGGGCTAGTGTGAGGGTGAGGATTAGGGTTAAGGTTACGTTTAGGCTTAGTGTTAAGCTGAGGGTGGGGGTGAGGGAAAGGGTTAGGCTTAGGGTTAGGCTGGGGGTGAGAGTGAGGGTTAGGTTTAGGGTGAGGGTGAGTTTTAGAGTTAGGGTTAGCGTTAAGGTGCGGGTTAGTGTGAGGGTTAGGGTTAGGGTTAGTTTTACGGTTACGGGGACAGTGAGGGTGACTGTGATGGTTAGGCTTAGCCTTAGGCTTAGGCTTATGCTTAGGCCGAGCTTGAGGGTGAAGGTGAGGGTGAAGTTTAGGGTGATTGTTAGGGTTTTAGGGTTAGGGTGAGGGTTAGGGTTAGTGTTAGGGTGAGTTTAGGTTTAAGATTAGGGCTAAGGTGAGTGCTAGGGTGAGGGTGAGGGTAAGGGTTAGAGTTAGGGTGCGGTTTAGGGATAGGGATAGGTTTAGGGTTAGGATAAGTGTTAGGGTGAGGATTACGGTGAGGGTGAGGGTTAGGGTTAGAGTGAGGGTTAGGGTTAGGGTGAGGGTGATGGTGAGGGTTACATTAGGGTTAGGGTTAGTGTTATTGTTAGTGTTATGGTTAGGTTTAAGTTTACAGTGAGGGTGAGGCTGAGGGTGAGGGTGAGGTTTAGGGTTAGGGTGAGGTTTAGCTTAGGGTTAGGGTAAAGATTAGGGTGAGGGTTTGGGTTAGTGTTAGGATTAAGTTGAGGGTGAGTGTTAGGTTAAGGTGATGGTTATTGTTATTGTTAGGGTTAGGGTTAGAATTACGGCGAAGGTGAGGGTGAGTGTGAGGGTTAGGGTTAGGGTGAGGTTTAGGGTTAGGGTTAGGTTTAGGGTGAGGGAGAGGGTGAGGTTTAGGGTTAGATTTAGGGTTATGGTGAGGTTTAGGGTGAGGTTTAGGGTTAGGGTTAGTGTTAGGGTTAGGGTTAGGGTGAGGGTTAGGATGAGGGTGAGGGTTAGGGTGAGGGTTAGATTTAGGGTTAGGATTAGGATTAGGGTTAGTGTTAGGGTGAGTGTTTGGGTTAGGCTTAGGGTTAGGGTTAGGCTTAGTGTTCAGCTGAGAGTGAGGGTGAGGGTGAGGTTTAGGGTTAGGGTTTGGGTTAGGCTTAGCGTTTGGGTGAGAGTTAGGGTTAGGGTGAGATTTAGGATGGGAATTAGGGTTAGGATTAGCGTTAGGGTTAGGGTGAGGGTGAGGGTTAGGATGAGGGTGATATTTAGGATTAGGGTTAGAGTGAGGGTTAGGATGAGTTTTAGGGTTAGATTTAGGGTTAGGTAAGGGATATGGAGAGGATTAGGGTTAGGGTTAGTGTTAGTTTTAGGGTTAGGGTGAGGGTTAGTGTTAGGTTGAGGGTAACTATTAGGGTGAGGGTTAGGGTTATGGTGACGGTTATGGTTACAATAAGGGTTAGGGTTAGGTTTAGGGTTATTGTTAGGGATAGGGTTATGGTTATTGTGAGGGTTAGGGTTAGGTTTAGGGTGAGGTTTATATTAAGGGTTAGGGTTAGAGTTAGTGTTAGGGTGAGGGTGAGATTTAGGGTTAGAGTTAGCGTTAGTGTTAATGTTAGGGTTAGGGTGAGGGTTAGTGTGAGGGTTAGGGTTAGGGTTAGGGTGAGTGTTAGGATGAGGTGTAGGGTTAGGATTAGGGTTAGGGTGAGCGCTAGGGTGATGGTTAATGTGAGGGTTAGTGTTAGGGATAGGGTTAGATTTAAGATTAGGTTTAGTTTGAGGGTAAGTGTGAGGGTTAGGGTTACGGTTAGGGTTAGGGTTAGAGTGAGTGTTAGGGTTAAGATTTGGTTTAGGGTGAGGTTGAGGGTTAGGGTTAGGGTTAGGGTCATGGTTAGGGTGAGGTTTAGGTTTAAGATTAGGGCTAGGGTGAGTGCTAGAGTGAGGGTGAGGGTTAGGGTTAGAGTGAGGGTGCGGTTTAGGGATAGGTTTAGGTTTAGGGTTAGGGTGAGTGTTAGGGTGAGGGTTACGTTGAGGGTGAGGGTTAGGGTTAGGGTGAGGGTTATGGTTAGGTTGAGGGTGAAGGTAAGATTAGCGTAGGGTTATTGTTATTGTTAGTGTTATGGTTAGGTTTAAGTTTACGGTGAGGGTGAGGCTGAGGGTGAGGTTTAGCTTAGGGTTAGGGTAAAGGTTAGAGTGAGGGTTTGGGTTAGTGTTAGGATTAAGGTGAGCGTGAGTGTTAGGGTTAAGGTGATGGTTATTGTTATTGTTAGGGTTAGGGTTAGAATTACGGCGAAGGTGAGGGTGAGTGTGAGGGTTAGGGTTAGGGTGAGGTTTAGGGTTAGGTTTAGGTTTAGGGAGAGGGTGAGGGTGAGGTTTAGGGTTAGATTTAGGGTTAGGGTGAGGTTTAGGGTTAGGGTTAGTGTTAGGGTTAGGTTTAGGATGAGGGTTAGGATGAGGGTGAGGGTTAGGGTGAGGGTTAGAGTTAGTATTAGGATTAGGATTAGGGTTAGTGTTAGGGTGAGTGTTTGGGATAGGCTTAGGGTTAGGTTTAGGCTTAGCGTTAAGCTGAGAGTGAGGGTGAGGGTGAGGTTTAGGGTTAGGGTTTGGGTTAGGATTAGCATTTGGGTGAGAGTTAGGGTTAGGGTGAGATTTAGGATGGGGATTAGGGTTAGGATTAGTGTTCGGGTTAAGGTGAGGGTGAGGGTTAGGATGAGGGTGATGTTTAGGATTAGGGTTAGAGTGAGGGTGAGGGTGAGTTTTAGGGTTAGATTTAGGGTTAGGTAAGGGATAGGGAGAGGTTTAGGGTTAGTGTTAGTGTTAGTGTTAGGGTTAGGGTGAGGGTTAGTGTTAGGTTGAGGGTAACTATTAGGGTGAGGGTTAGGGTTATGGTGACAGTTATGGTTACAATGAGGGTTAGGGTTAGGTTTAGGGTTATTGTTAGGGATAGGGTTACGGTTATTGTGAGGGTTAGGGTTAGGTTTAGGGTGAGGTTTATATTAAGGGTTAGGGTTAGAGTTAGTGTTAGGGTGAGGGTGAGGTTTAGGGTTAGAGTTAGCGTTAGTGTTAATGTTAGGGTTAGGGTGAGGGTTAGTGTGAGGGTTAGGGTTAGGGTTATGGTGAGTGTTAGGATGAGGTGTAGGGTTAGGATTAGAGTTAGGGTGAGCGCTAGGGTGATGGTTAATGTGTGGGTTAGTGTTAGGGCTGGGGTTAGGTTTAAGATTAGGTTTAGATTGAGGGTGAGTGTGAGGATTAGGGTTAGGGTTAGGGTTAGGGTTAGAGTGAGTGTTAGGGTTAAGATTTGGTTTAGGGTGAGGTTGAGGGTTAGGGTTAGGGTTAGGGTGAGGGATAGGGTGAGGTTTAGGTTTAAGATTAGGGCTAGGGTGAGTGTTAGGGTGAGGGTGAGGTTTAGGGTTAGAGTTAGGGTGCGGTTGAGGGATAGGTTTAGGTTTAGGGTTAGGGTGAGTGTTAGGGTGAGGGTTACGTTGAGGGTGAGGGTTAGGGTTAGGGTGAGGGTTATGGTTAGGTTGAGGGTGAAGGTAAGATTAGCGTAGGGTTATTGTTATTGTTAGTGTTATGTTTAGGTTTAATTTTACAGTGAGGGTGAGGCTGAGGGTGAGGGTTAGGTTTAGGGTTAGGGTGAGGTTTAGGTTAGGGTTAGGGTAAGGGTTAGGGTGAGTGTTTGGGTCAGGTTTACGATTATGGTGAGGGTGAGTGTTAGGTGTAGGGTGAGGGTTAATGTTATTGTTATGGTTAGGGTTAGAGTTACGGTGAAGGTGAGGGTGAGTGTGAGGGTTAGGGTTAGGGTGAGGTTTAGGGTTAGGGTTAGGGTTACTGTTAGGGTTAGGGTGAGGGTGAGGGTTAGGATGAGGTTGAGGGTTAGGGTGAGGTTTAGAGTTAGGGTTAGGATTAGGATTAGGGTAAGTCTTAGGGTGAGTGTTTGGGTTAGGCTTATGGTTATTGTTAGGCTTAGCGTTAAGCTGAGGGTGAGGGTGAGGGTGAGGATTAGGGTTAGGGTTTGGGTTAGGGTTAGCGTTTGGGTGAGATTTAGTGTTAGGGTTAGGGTGAGAGTTAGGATGAGGATTAGGGTTAGGATTAGTGTTAGGGTTAGGTTGAGGTTGAGGTTTAGGATGAGGTTGATGTTTAGGATTAGGGTTAGTGTGAGGGTGAGGGTGAGTTTTAGGGTTAGAGTTAGGGTTAGGGTAAGGGATAGGGTGAGGTTTAGGGTTCGGGTTAGTGTTAGGTTTAGGGATAGGGTGAGGGTTAGTGTTAGGGTGAGGGTTAGGTTTAGGGTTAGGATTAGGATTAGGGTTAGTGTGAGGATGAGTTTGAGGGTTAGGGTTAGGGTTAGGTTTAGGCATAGGGATAGGCTGTGGGTGAGGGTTAGGGTTAGGGTGAGGGTGCGGTTTAGGGTTAGAGTTAGTGTTAAGTTGAGGTTTAGTGTGAGGGTTAGTGTTAGGGTTAGTGTTAGTGTTAGGGTTAGGGTTAGGTTGAGGGTTAGGGTTAGGGATAGGGTTAGGTTTAGAATTAGGTTTTTGGTGAAGTTGACTGTGAGGGTTATGGTTAGGCTTCGGGTTAGGTTTAGGGTGAGGTTTTTGTTTAGGGTTAGGGTTAGAGTTAGGGTTAGGGTGAGGGTGAGGTTAGGGTTAGAGTTAGCGTTAGTGTTTGTGTTAGGGTTAGGGTGAGGTTTACGGTTAGGATAAGGGTTATTATGAGTGTTAGATTTAATATTAGGATTAGGGTTAGGGCTAGCATGAGAGTTTGGGTTCGGGTTAGGGTTAGGGAGAGGTTTGGGGTTAGGATTAAGTTTAGGCATAGGGTGAGGGTTAGGGTTAAGGTTATGATGAAGGTGAGGGTTAGGGTAAGGTTGAGGGTTAGGGTTAGGTCGAGGTTTAGGGTGAGGTTTAGGGTTAGGGTGAGGGCTAGGGTGAGGGTGAGGTTTAGGGTTAGGGTGAGGTTTAAGGTTAGAGTGATGGTTAGGGTTAGTGTGAGGATTAGTGTTAGGGTTAGTGTTAGTGTTAGGGTGAGGGTAAGTGTTAGAGTGAGGTTTAGGGTTATTTTGACATTTATGGTTACAATGAGGGTTAGGGCTACATTTAGGGTTATTGTTAGGGTTAGGGTTAGGGTTTCGGTTACTGTGAGGGTGAGGGTTACGGTTCGGTTTAGGGTGAGGTTTATATTAAGGGTTAGGGTTAGAATTCGGGTTAGGGTGAGGGTGTGGTTTAGGGTTAGAGGTAGTGTTAGTGTTAGTGTTAGAGTTAGGGTGAGGGTTAGTGTGATGATTAGGGTTAGGCTTAAGCTTAGGGTTAGGTTTAGGTTGAGAGTTAGGATTAGGGTTAGGGTGAGTGTTAGGGTGTGGTGTAGTGTTAGGATTAGGGTTAGGGTGAGCGCTAGGGTGATGATTAATGTGAGGGTTAGGTTTAGGGATAGGGTTAGGTTTAGGATTAGGTTTAGATTGAGGGTGAGTTTGAGGGTTAGTGTTAGGGTTAGGCTTAGGCTTAGGGTTAGTGTGAGTGTTAGGGTTAGGGTTTGGTTTAGGGTGAGGTTGAGGGTGAGGGTTAGGGTTACGGTTAGGTTGAGGGTGAGGGTGAGTGTTAGGGTTAGGGTGAGGACTAGGGTGAGGCTGAGGGTTAGGGTTTGGGTGACGTTTAGGGTTAGTGTGAGGATTAGTGTTAGGTTTAGGGTTAGGGTTAGTGTTAGGGTGAGGGTTAGGGTTAGGGTGAGGGTTAGGGTTAGGTTTAGGGTTATGGTTAGAATGAGGGTTAGGGTTAGGTTTAGGATTATTGTTAGGGTTAGGGTTAGGGTTAGGGTTTCACTGAGGGTGATGGTTAGGGTTAGGTTTAGGGTGAGGTTTTTGTTTAGGGTTAGGGTTAGAGTTAGGGTTAGGGTGAGGGTGAGGTTTAGGGTTAGAGTTAGCGTTAGTGTTTGTGTTAGGGTTAGGGTGACAGTGTGAGGGTTAGGGTTAGGCTTAAGCTTAGGTTTAGGCTTAGGCTTAGGCGGAGCATGAGGGTGAGGGTTAGGGTTAGGGTTAGTGTGAGGGTTAGGGTGAGGGTTAGGGTTAGGATGAGATTTAGGGTGAGGATGAGGGTTAGGATTAGGCTTAGGTTTAGGATCATTATTAGTGTTAAGGTTATGGTGACGTTTGCAGTGAGGGTGTGGCTGAGGGTGAGGGTTAGGTATAGGATTAGTGTTAGGATTAGGATAAGGGTTAGGATTAGTGTTATTGTTAGGGTGAGGGTTAGAGTTACATTGAGGGTGAGGGCGAGGGCAAGGGTGAGGGTTAGCATTAGGATTAGGGTGAGGTTTAGGGCTAGGGTTAGGATAAGGGTTAGGATGAGTGTGAGGTTTAGGGTTAGAGTTAGGGTTAGGGGGATGTTTAGGGTGAGAGTTAGGGTTAGGGTTAATGTTAGGGTTAGGGTTAGGGTGAGGGTTAGGTTGAGGTTTAGGGTTAGGGTTAGCATTAGGGTAAGGGTTAGCATTAGTGTTAGGATTAGTGTTAGGGTGACGGTGAGTGTGAGGGTTAGCGTTAGGGTTAGGCTTAGGCTTAGGGTTAGGCTGAGGGTGAGGTTGGGGGTGAGGATTAGGGTTCGGGAGATGGTTAGGGTTAGGGATAGGTTCAGTTATAGGATGAGAGTAAGGGTTACGATTAGGTTTAGGGTGAGGGCTAGGGTGAGGTTGAGGGTTAGGGTTAGGTTTAGGCTTAGGCTTAGGGTTAGTCTGAGGGTGACATTGAGGGTGAGGGTTAAGGTTAGTGTTAGGGTGAGGGTTAGGTTGAGTTTTAGGGTTAGGGTTAGGGTTAGGTTTAGGATTAGGGTTATGGTGAGGGTGAGTGTGAGGGTTAGGCTTAGGCTTAGGCTTCGGGTTAGGCTGAGGGTGAGGGTGGGGATGAGGGTTTAGGTTGATGGTTAGGGGTAGGGTTAGGGTTAGTGTTAGGTTTAGGGTTAGGGTGAGGGTTAGGCTGAGGGTGATTGCTAGGGTGTTGGTTAATGACAGGGTTAGGGTTAGGGATAGGGTTAGTTTTAGGATTAGGTTTAGATTGAGGGTGAGTGTTAGGGTTAGGGTTAGGGTTAGGTTTAGGCTTAGGGTTAGAGTGAGTGTTAGGGTTAGGGTTCGGTTTAGGATGAGAGTGAGGGTTAGGGTTAGGGTTAGGGTGAGGGTGAGGGTGAGGGTGAGGGTGAGGGTTAGTGTGAAACTTAGGGTTATGGTGAGGGTTATGTTTAGGGTGAGGTTTAGGGTTAGGGTTAGGCTTAGGGTGAGGGCTAGGGTGAGAGTGAGGTTTAGGGTTAGGGTTAGGGTGAGTTTAGGGTGAGGGTGAGGTTTAGGGTTAGGATTAGGGTGAGTTTTAGGGTTATGGTTAGGGTTACCGTTTAGGCGAGGGTGATGGTTAGGGTTAGATTTAGGGTTAGGATGAGGGTAAGGGTGAGGGTTAGGGTTAGTGTTAGTGTTAAGGGTAGGTTTAGGATGAGGGTTAGGGTGAGGTTGAGGGTTAGGGTAAGGGTTAGGATTAGGATTAGGGTTAAGGTGAGGTGAGTGTGAAGGTTAGTGTTAGGGTTAGTATTAGGGGTAGGGTGAGGGTGAGGGTTAACTTTATGGTTAGGTTTAGAGTGAAGGTTAGGGTGAGGTTTAGGCTGAGGGTGATTGCTAAGGTGGTGGTTAATATGAGGGTCAGGGTTAGGGATAGGGTTAGGTTTAGGATTAGGTTTAGATTGAGGGTGAGTGTGAGGGTTAGGGTTAGGGTTAGGATTAGGCTTAGAGTTAGAGTGAGAGTTAGGGTTAGGGTTTGGTTTAGGGTGAAGGTGAGGGTTAGGGTTAGGGTGAGGGTGAGGGTGAGGATTAGGTTTAGGGTTAGTGTGAAAGTTAGGTTTATGGTGAGGGTTATGGTTAGGGTGAGGGTTAGGGTTAGAGTTAGGCTTAGGGTGAGGGCTAGGGTGAGTGTGAGGTTTAGAGTTAGGTTTAGGGTGAGTTTTAGGGTGAGGGTGAGGTTTAGGTTTAGGGTTAGGGTGAGTTTTAGGGTTATGGTTAGGGTTAGGTTTAAGGCGAGTGTGACGGTTAGTGTTAGATTTAGGTTTAGGGTGAGGGTTAGTGTGAGGGTTAGGGTTAGTGTTAGTGTTAGGGTCAGGGTTAGGATGAGGGTTAGGTTGAGGGTGAGGGTTAGGGTAAGTGTTAGGATTAGGATTAGGGTTAAGGTGAGGGTGTATGTGAGTGTTAGCGTTAGGGTTAGGATTAGGTGTAGGGTGAGGATGAGGGTTAGCTTTAAGGTTAGATTTAGAGTGAGGGTTAGGGTGAGGGTTATGATGAGGGTTAGGGATAGGATTAGCGGTAGGGTATGTGCTAGGAGGAGCAACAGTGTTAGCGTTAGGGTTAGAGAGAGGGTTAGGGTTAGGGTTAGGTTTAGGCTTAGTGTTAGGTTTAGGGTTGATGTTAGGGTTAGGATTAGGTTTATGATGACTGTCAGTGTGACAGTTAGGGTTAGGGTTAGTGTTAGGCTTAGGGTTAGGCTGAGGCTGAGGGTGAGGGTGAGGGTTAGATTTAGGGTGAGGGTTTGTTTTAGGGTTACTGTGAGCGTTAGGGTGAGGATTAGGGTTAGGATTAGGGTTAAGATATATCCTAGGGTGAGGATTAGGGTTAGGGTTACTTTTTGTGTAAGGTTTAGCACTAGGGTTAGGGTGAGGATTAGGGTTAGGGTTAGGGTGAGTGTTAGGATGAGGTGTAGGGTTAGGATTAGGGTTAAGGTGAGCGCTAGAGTGATGGTTAATGTGAGGGTTAGTGTTAGGGATAGGGTTAGATTTAAGATTAGGTTTAGTTTGAGGGTAAGTGTGAGGGTTAGGGTTACGGTTAGTGTTAGGGTTAGGGTTAGAGTGAGTGTTAGGGTAAGATTTGGTTTAGGTTGAGGGTGAGGGTCAGGGTTAGGGTTAGTGTGAAAGTTCGGGTTATGGTGAGGTTATGGTTAGGGTGAGGCTTAGGGTTAGGGTTAGGCTTAGGTAGAGGGTTAGGGTCAGTGCTAGGGTGAGAGTAAGGTTTAGAGTTAGGGTTAGGGTGAGTTTTAGGGTGAGGGTGAGGTTTTGGGTTAGGGTTAGGATGAGTTTTAGGGTTATGTTTAGGGTTCCGGTTAAGGCGAAGTTGAGGGTAAGGGTTAGATTTTCGGTTAGGATGACGTGTAGGGTGAGGCTTAGGGTCAGGGTTAGGGTTAGTGTTAGTGTTAGGAGTAGGGTTAAGATGAGGGTTAAGGTGAGGGTGAGGGTAGGGTAAGGGTTAGGATTAGGATTAGGGTTAAGTTTTGATTGAGTGTGAGGGTTAGTGTTATGCTTAGGGTTAGGGTTAGGATTAGGGTTAAGTTTTGATTGAGTGTGAGGGTTAGTGTTATGCTTAGGGTTAGGGTTAGGATTAGGGGTAGGGTGAGGGTGAGGGTTAACTTTAGGGTTAGGTTTAGTGTGAGGGTTAGGGTGAGGGTTATGTTGAGGTTTAGGGATAGGATTAGCGTTAGGGTATGTGCTAGGATGAGCAATAGGGTTGGTTTAGGTTTAGAATGAGGGTTAGGGTGAGGGTTAGGTTTAGGGTTAGTGTTAGGTTTAGGGTTGGTGTTAGGAATAGGATTAGAGTTACAATGACTGTGAGTGTGACAGTTAGGGTTAGGGGTAGTGTTACGCTTAGGGTTAGGGTGAGGCTGAGGATGAGGGTGAGGGTTAGATTTAGGATGAGGGTTTGTTTTAGGGTTAGAGTGAGGGTTAGGGTGAGAGTTAGGGTTAGATTAGGGTTAGGGTATGTCCTAGGGTGAGGATTATGGTTAGTGTTAGGTTTAGGGTGAGGTTTAGCATTAGGGTTAGAGTCAGGGTTAGGGTTAGGGTGAGGATTTGGGTTAGGGTTAGAATTACGGTGAGGGTGAATTTTAAGTTTAGGTTTCGGGTTATGGTTATTCTTAAGGTTAGGGTTAAGGTTAAGTTTAAGGTAAGGGTGAGGGTGAGGGTGATGTTGAGGGTTAGGGTTAGGGTTAGGATGAGGGTTAGAGTTAGGGTTAGTATTAGGGTGAGGGTGAGGTTTAGGGTTATTGTTAGGGTTAGGGTTAGGATTAGTGTGAGTGTTAGGGTTAGGTTTAGTGTTATGGTTAGGGTAATGGTGAGGGCTAGTGTGAAGGTGAGGGTTAGGGTTAGGGTTAGGCTTAGGCTTAATGTTAAGCTGAGGGTGAGAGTGAGGGTTAGGTTTAGGGTGAGGGTGAGGTTTAGGGTTAGGGTTAGCGTTAGGGTGCGGGTTAGTGTGAGGGTTAGGGTTAGGTTTAGTGTTACGGTTATGGTGATGGTGAGGGTGAGTGTGAGGGTTAGGCTTAGCCTTAGGTTTAGGCTTATGCTTAGGCCGAGCTTGAGGGTGAAGGTGAGGGTTAGGATTAGGGTGATTGTTAGGGTTTTAGGGTTAGGGTGAGGGTTAGGATTAGGGTTAGGGTGAGGTTTAGGGTGAGGTTTAGGTTTAAGACTAGGGCTAGGGTGAGTGCTAGGTTGAGGGTGAGGGTTAGGGTTAGAGTTAGGGTGAGATTCAGGGATAGGTTTAGGTTTAGGTTTAGGGTGAGTGTTAGGGTGAGGGTTACATTGAGGGTGAGGGTTAGGTTTAGGGTGAAGGTTAGGGTTAGGGTGAGGTTGAGGATAATTTTAGGGTTACGGTTATTGTTATTGTTAGTGTTATGGTTAGGTTTAAGTTTACAGTAAGGTTGAGGCTGAGGGTGAGGGTTAGGTTTAGGGTTAGAGTGAGGTTTATGTTAGGGTTAGGGTAAGGGTTAGGGTGACGGTTTGGGTCAGGTTTACGATTACGGTGAGGGTGAGTGTTAGGTTTAGGGTGAGGGTTAGTGTTATTGTTAGGGTTAGGTTAAGAGTTACGGTGAAGGTGAGGGTGAGTGTGAGGTTTAGGGTTAGGGTGAGGTTTAGGGTTAGAGTTAGGTTTAGGGTGAGGTTTAGGGTTAGATTTAGGGTTAGGGTGAGGTTTACAGTGAGGTTTAGCGTTAGGGTTAGTGTTAGGGTGAGGGTTAGGAAGAGGGTGAGGGTTAGGTTGAGGTTTAGAGTTAGGGCTAGGATTAGGATTAGGGTTAGCAGTAGGGTGCGTGTTTGGGATAGGCTTAGGGTTAGGGTTTGGCTTAGCATTAAGCTGAGGGTGAGGGTGTGGGTGAGGATTAGGGTTAGGGTTTGTGTTAGGGTTAGCGTTTGGGTGAGTGTTAGGGTTAGGGTTAGGGTGAGAGTTAGGATGAGGACTAGGGTTAGGATTAGTGTTAGGGTTAGGGTTAGGGTGAGGGTTAGGATGATGGTGATGTTTAGGATTAGGGTAAGGATGAGGTTGAGGGTGACTTTTAGGGTTAGAGTTAGGTTTATGGTAAGGTATAGGGTGAGGTTTAGGGTTACGGTTAGTGTTGTGGTTAGGGTTAGGGTTTGGGTTAGGGTTAGCGTTTGGGTGAGAGTTAGGGTTAGGGTTAGCGAGAGAGTTAGGATGAGTATTAGGGCTAGTTTTAGTGTTAGGGTTAGGGTTAGGGTGAGGGTTAGGATGATGGTGATGTTTAGGATTAGGGTTAGGGTGAGGTTGAGGGTGAGTTTTAGGGTTAGAGTTAGGTTTAGGGTAAGGGATAGGGTGAGGTTTAGGGTTATGGTTAGTGTTAGGGTCAGGGTGAGGGTTAGGTTTAGGGTTAGGATTACGATTAGGGTTAGTATGAGGCTGAGTATGAGGGTTAGGGTTAGGGTTAGGTTTAGGCTTAGGGATAGGCTGAGGGTGAGGTTGAGGGTGAGGTTTAGGGTTAGGGTGAGGGTGAGATTTAGGGTCAGACTTAGTGTTAAGTTGAGGTTTAGTGTGAGGATTAGTGTTAGGGTTAGTGTTAGGGTTAGGGTTAGGGTGAGGGTTAGGGTGAGGGTTAGGGTGAGTGTTAGGGTTAGGGATAGGGTTAGGTTTAAGATTAGGTTTTGGATGAGGTTGAGTGTGAGGGTTATGTTTAGGATTACGATTAGGCTTAGGGTTGGGCTGAGGGTGAGGGTGAGGGTTAGGGTTTGGGTGAGGGTTAGGTTTATGGTTAGGGTGAGGGTTAGGATGAGGATTAGGTTCAGGATTAGGATTAGGTTGAGGGCTAGCATGAGGGTGAGGGTTAGGGTTAGGGTTAGGGTGAGGTTTAGGGTTAGGATTAAGTTTAGGCATAGGGTGGGGGTTATGGTTAAGTTTATGATGAGGGTGAGGGTTAGGGTAAGGTTGATGGTTAGGATTAGGTCTAGGTTTAGGCTGAGGGTTAGGGTTAGGGTGAGGGTTAGGGTGAGGGTGAGGTTTAGGCTTAGGGTGAGGTTTAGGGTTAGGATGATGGTTAGGGTTAGAGTGAGGATAAGTGTTAGGGTTAGGATTAGTGTTAATGTGAGGGTAAGTGTTAGGGTGAGGGTTAGGTTTATGGTGACGGTTATGGTTACAATGAGGGTTAGGTTTACTTTTAGTTTTATTGTTAGAGTTAGGTTTAGGGTTTCAGTTACTGTGAGGGTGAGGGTTAGGGCTCGGTTTAGGTTGAGGTTTATATTAAGGTTTAGGGTTAGAGTTAGGGTTAGGGTGAGGGTAAGGTTTAGGGTTAGAGTTAGCGTTAGTGTTAGTGTTAGGGTTAGGATGAGGGTTAATGTTAGGGTTAGGGTTAGGATTAACCTTAGGGTTTAGGCTTAGGCCGAGACTGAGGGTTTCGTTTATGGTTAGGGTGAGTGCTATGATGAGAGTGAGGTTTAGGGTTAGGCTTAGGGTGAGGTTTAGGGTGAGGTTTAGGGTTAGGGTTAGTGTGAGTTTTAGGGTTATGGTTAGGGTTACGGTTAAGACGAGGGTGAGGGTTAGGGTTAGAGTTAGGGTTAGGTTGAGGGTTAGGGTGAGGGTTAGTGTTAGTGTTAATGTTGGGTGTAGGGTTAGGATGAGAGGGTGAGCGTGAGGGTTAGGGTAAGGTTTAGGATTAGGATTAGGGATATGGTGAGGTTGACTGTGAGGGTTAGTGTTAGTGTTAGGGTTAGTGTTAGCATTAGGGTTAGGGTGAGGTTGAGGGTTAATTTTAGGGTTATGTTTAGAGTGAGGGTAAGGGTGAGGGTTATGGTGAGGTTTAGGGATAGGATTAGCCTTAGGGTATGTGCTAGGATGAGCAATAGCGTTCAGGTTAGGGTTAGAGTAAGGGTTAGGTTGAGGTTTAGGTTTAGGTTTAGTGTTAGGGTTAGGATTGGTGTTAGGGTTAGGATTAGGGTTACGGTGACTGTGAGTGTGACAGTTAGGGTTAGGGTTAGTGTTAGGCTTAGGGTTAGGCTGAGGCTGAGGGTGAGGGCGAGGGTTAAATTTAGGGTGAGGGTTTGGTTTAGGGATAGAGTGAGTGTTAGGGTGAGGGTTAGGGTTAGATTAGGGTTAGGGTATGTCCTAGGGTGAGGATTAGGGTTAGTGTTAGGTTTAGGGTGAGGGAGAGGGTGAGGTTTAGGGTTAGATTTAGGGTTAGGGTGAGGTTTAGGGTGAGGTTTAGGGTTAGGGTTAGTGTTAGGGTTAGTGTTAGGGTGAGGGTTAGGATGAGGGTGAGGGTTAGGGTGAGGTTTAGTGTTAGGGCTAGGATTAGGATTAGGGTTAGCATTAGGGTGAGTGTTTGGGTTAGGCTTAGGGGTAGGGTTTGGCTTAGCAATAAGCTGAGGGTGAGGGTGAGTGTGAGGATTAGGGTTAGGGTTAGCGTTTGGGTGAGAGTTAGGATTAGGATTAGGTTTAGGATTAGTGTAGGGTTAGAGTTAGTGTGAGGGTTAGGATGAGGTTGATGTTTAGGATTAGGTTTAGGGTGAGGGTGAGGATGAGTTTTAGAGTTAGAGTTAGGGTTAGATTAAGGGATCAGGTGAGATTTAGGGTTATGATTAGTGTTAGGGTTAGGGTTAGGGTTAGGGTGAGGGTTAGTGTTAGGGTGAGGGTTAGGTTTAGGGTTAGGATTAGGATTAGGGTTAGTGTGAGGAGAGTATGAGGGTTAGGGTTAGAGTTAGGTTTAGGATTAGGGATAGGTTGAGGGTGAGGATGAGGGTGAGGTTTGGGTTAGGGTGAGGGTGAGGTTTAGGATTAGAGTTAGTGTTAAGTTGAGGTTTAGTGTGAGGGATAGTGTTAGGGTTAGGGAAAGGGTGAGGGTTAGGGTGAGGGTTAGGGTTAGGGATAGGGTTAGGTTTAGGATTAGGTTTTGGGTGAGGTTGAGTGTGAGAATTATGGTTAGGGTTAGGATTGGCTTAGGGTTAGGCTGTCAGTGAGGGTGAGGGTTAGGTTTAGGGTGAGGGTTAGGTTTAGGTTTAGGGTGAGCGTTAGGATGAGGGTTAGGTTTAGGTTTATGGTTAGGGTGTGGGCTATCATGAGGGTGAGGGTTAGGATTACAGTTAGGGTGAGGTTTAGGGTTAGGATTAGGTTTAGGAATAGGGTGGGGATTAGGGTTAAGGTTATGATGAGGGTGAGGGTTAGGGTAAGTTTGAGGGTTAGGATTAGGTCTAGGTTTTAGGGTGAGGTTTAGGGTTAGGGTGATGGTTAGGGTTAGTGTGAGGATTAGTGTTAGGGTTAGGGTTAGTGTTAATGTGAGGGGAAGTGTTAGGGTGAGGGTTAGGTTTATGGTGACGCTTAGGGTTACAATGAGGGTTAGGGTTAGGTTTAGTGTTATTTTTAGAGTTAGGGTTAGGGTTACCGTTACTGTGAGGGTGAGGTTTAGGATTCAGTTTAGGGTGAGGTTTATATTAAGGGTTAGGGTAAGAGTTAGGGTTAGGGTGAGAGTGAGGTTTAGGGTTAGAGTTAGCGTTAGTGTTAGTGTTAGTGTTAGGGTGAGGGTTAGTGTGAGGGTTAGTGTGAGGGTTAGGGTTAGGCTTAAACTTAGGTTTAAGTTTAGGCTTAGGCCGAGATTGAGGGTTAGGGTTAGGGTTAGGGTGAGGGCTAGGGTGAGAGTGAGGTTTAGGGTTAGGGTTAGGGTGAGGTTTAGGGTGAAGGTGAGGTTTAGGGTTAGGGTTAGGGTGAGGTTTTATGTTATGTTTAGGGTTAGGGTTAAGGCGAGGGTGAGGGTTAGGGTTAGAGTTAGGGTTAGGGTGAGGGTTAGGGTGAGGATTACTGTTAGTGTTAGTGTTAGGGGTAGGGTTAGGCTGAGAGTTAGGGTGAGGGTGAGGGTTAGGGTAAGGTTTAGGATTAGGATTAGGGTTAAGGTGAGGGTGAGTGTGAGGTTAGTGTTAGGGTTAGGGTTAGGGTTAGCATTAGGGTTAGGGTGAGGGTGAGGGTTAGCTTTAGGTTTAGGTTTAGAGTGAGGGTAAGGTTGAGGCTTATGGTGAGGTTTAGGGATAGGATTAGCATTAGAGTATGTGCTAGGATGAGCAATAGGGTTAGGGTTTGCTTTAGAGTGAGGGTTAAGGTGAGGGTTAGGTTTAGGTTTAGTATTAGGGTTAGGGTTGGTGTTAGGGTTAGGATTAGGGTTACGGTGACTGTGAGTGTGACAGTTAGGGTTAGGGTTAGTGTTAGGCTTAGGGTTAGGCTGAGGCTGAGGGTGAGGGTGAGGGTTATATTAAGGGTGAAGGTTTGGTTTAGGGTTAGAGTGAGGGTTAGGGCGAGGTTTAGGGTTAGATTAGGGTTAGGGTATGTCCTAGGGTGAGAATTAGGGTTAGTGTTAGGTTTAGGGTGATGTTTAGCGTTAGGATTAGGGTCAGGGTTAGCGTTAGGGTGAGGGTTTGAGTTAGGGTTAGAGTTACGTTGAGGTTGAAGTTGAAGTTTAGGTTTCAGGTTATGGTTATTCTTAGGGTTAGGATTAAAGTTAAGGTTAAGATAAGGGTGAGGATGAGGGTGATTTTGAGGGTTAGGGTTAGGGTTAGGATGAGGTTTTTAGTTAGGGTTAGCGTTAGTGTGAGGGTGAGGTTTAGGGTTATTGTTAGGGTTAGGGTTAGGATTAGTGTGAGTGTTAGGGTTAGTGTTAGTGTTATGGTTATGGTTATGGTGAGGGCTAGTGTGAGGGTGAGGGTTAGGGTTAGGGTTCGACTTAGGCTTAGTGTTAAGCTGAGGGTGAGGGTGAGGGTGAGGGTTAGGGTTAGGGTAAGAGTTAGGGTTAGTGTTAGGCGGAGGGTGAGGGTGAGGTTGAGGGTTAGGTTTAGGTTGAGTATGAGGTTTAGGGTTAGGGTTAGCGTTAGAGTGCGGGTTAGTGTGAGGGTTAGGGTTAGTGTTAGTGTTATGATTACGGTGAGGGTGAGGGTGAGTGTGAGGGTTAGGTTTAGCCTTAGACTTATGCTTAGGCCGAGCTTGAGGGTGAAGGAGAGGGTTAGGGTTAGGGTGATTCTTAGGGTTTTAGGGTTAGGGTGAGTGTTAGGGTTAGGGTTAGGGTGAGGTTTAGGGTGAGGTTTAGGTTTAAGATTAGGGCTAAGGTGATTGCTAGGGTGAGGCTGAGGGTTAGGGTTAAAGTTAGGGTGAGGATTAGCGTTAGGGTTAGGTTTAGTGTTAGGGTGAGTTTTAGGGTGAGGATTATGGTGAGGGTGAGGGTTAGGGTTAGGGTGAGGGTTAGGGTTAGGGTGAGGGTGAGGGTGAGGGTTAGATTAGGGTTAGGGTTTGTGTTATTGTTAGTGTTATTGTTAGGTTTAAGTTTACAGTGAGGGTGAGGCTGAGGGTGATGGTTAGGTTGAGGTTTAGGTTAGGGTTAGGGTAAGGGTTAGGGTGAGGGTTTAGGTTAGAGTTAAGGTTATGGTGAGGGTGAGTGTTAGGGTTATGGTGAGGTTTAGTATTATTGTTAGGGTTAGAGTTAGAATTACGGCGAAGGTGAGGGTGATTGTGAGGGTTAGGGTTAGGGTGATGTTTAGGGTTAGGGTTAGGTTTAGGGTGAGGGTGAGGGTGAGATTTAGGGTTAGGGTTAGTGTTAGGGTGAGTGTTTGGGTTAGGCTTAGGGTTAGGGTTAGGCTTAGCGTTAAGCTGAGGGTGAGGGTGAGGTTGAGTGTTAGGGTTAACGTTTGGGTGAGAGTTAGGGTTAGCGTGAGATTTAGGGTTAGGGTTAGGGTGAGAGTTAGGATGAGGATTAGGGTTAGGATTAGTGTTAGGGTTAGGGTGAGGGTGAGGGTTAGGATGAGGGTGATGTTTAGGGTTAGTGTTAGGGTGAGGGTGAGATTTAGGATTAGAGTTAGTGTTAGGGTTGGGGATAGGGTGAGGTTTAGATTTAGGGTTAGTGTTAGGGTTAGGATTAGGGTGAGGGTTAGTTTTAGGGTTAGGGTTAGGTTTAGGGTTAGGATTAGGATTAGGGTTTGTGTGAGGGTGAGTATGAGGGTTAGGGTTAGGGTTAGGTGTAGGCTTAGGGATAGGCTGAGGCTGAGGCTGAGTGTGAGGTTTAGGGTTTGGGTGAGGGTGAGGTTTAGGGTTAGAGTTAGTTTTAAGTTGTGATTTACTGTGAGGGTTAGTGTTAGGTTTAGTGTTAGGGTTAGGGTTAGGGTGAGGGTTAGGGTGAGGGTTAGGCTTAGGGATAGGGTTAGGTTTAGGATTAGGTTTTGTGTGAGGTTGAGTGTGAGGGTTATGTTTAGGATTACGATTAGGCTTAGGGTTAGGCTGAGGGTGAGGGTGAGGTTTAGGGTTAGGGTGAGGGTTAGGTTTAGGGTTAGGGTGAGGGTTAGGATGTGGCTTAAATTGAGGATTATTATTAGGGTGATGGCTAGCATGTGGGTGAGGGTTAGGGTTAGGGTGAGGTTTAGGATTAGGATTAAGTTTAGGCATAGGTTCGGGGTTAGGGTTAAGGTTATGATGAAGGTGAGGGTTAGGGTAAGGGTGAGGGTTAGGATTAGGTCTAGGTTTAGGGTGAGGGTTAGGGTTAGAATGAGGGCTAGGGTGAGGGTGAGGTTTAGGGTTAGGGTGAGGTTTAGGGTTAGGGTGATGGTTATGGTTAGTGTGAGGATTAGTGTTAGGGTTAGGGTTAGTGATAGGGTGAGGGTAAGTGTTAGGGTGAGGGTTAGGGTTATTGTGACAGTTATGGTTACAATGAGGGTTAGGGCTAGGTTTAGGGTAATTGTTCGGGTTAGGGTTATGGTTACGGTTATTGTGACGGTTAGGGTTAGGGTTAGTTTTAGGGTGAGGTTTATATTAAGGGTTAGGGTTATAGTTAGGGTTAGGGTGAGCGTGTGGTTTAGGGTTAGATTTAGCGTTAATGTTAGGGTTAGGTTTATATTAAGGGTTAGTGTTAGAGTTAGGGTTACGGTGAGGGTGTGGTTTAGGGTTAGCTTTAGCATTAGTGTTAGGGTTAGGGTTAGGTTGAGGGTTAGTGTGAGGGTTAGGGTTAGGCTTAAGCTTAGGGTTAGGCTTAGGCTTAGGTTGAGAGTGAGGGTGAGGGTTAGGGTGAGGGCTAGGATTAGGGTTAGGGTGAGTGTTAGGATGAGGTATAGGGTTAGGATTAGGGTTAGGGTGAGCGCTAGAGTGATGGTTAATGTGAGGGTTAGGGTTAGGGATAGGGTTAGGTTTAGGATTAGGTTTACATTGAGAATGAGTGTGCAGGTAAGGGTTAGGGTTAGGCTTAGGGTTAGAGTGAGTATTAGGGATAGGTTTTGGTTTAGGGTGAGGGTGAGGGTTAGGGTTAGAATTAGTGTGAAAGTTAGGGTTATGTTGAGGGTTATTGTTAGGGTGAGGGTTAGGGTTAGGGTTAGGGTTAGGGTTAGGTCTATGGTGAGAGTGAGGTTTATGGTTAGGGTTAGGGTGATGTTTAGGGTGAGGGTGAGGGTTAGGGTTAGGGTTAGGGTGAGGTTTAGGGTTATGTTTAGGCTTACGGTTAAGGCGAGGGTGAGGGTTAGGGTTAGAGTTAGGGTTAGGGTGAGGGTTAGGGTGACGGTTAGTGTTAGTGTTAGTGTTAGGGGTAGGGTTAGGATGAGGTTTAAGGTGAGGGTTAGGGTAAGGGTTACGATTAGGATTAGGGTTAAGGTGAGGGTGGTTGTGAGGGTTAGTGTTAGTGTTAGGGTTAGGTTTAGCATTTGGATTATGGTGAGGCTGAGCGTTAGCTTTAGGTTTACGTTTAGAGTAAGGGTTAGGGTGAGGGTTATGGTGAGGGTTAATGATAGGATTAGTTTTAGGGTATGTGCTAGGATAAGCAATAGGGTTAGGGTTAGGGTTAGAGTGAGGGTTAGGGTGAGGGTTAGGTTTAGGGTTAGTGTTAGGCTTATGGATGGTGTTAGGGTTAAGATTAGGGTTACGGTGACTGTGAGTGTGACAGTTAGGGTTAGGGTTAGTGTTAGGCTTAGGGTTAGGCTGAGGCTGAGGGTGAGGGTGAGGGTTAGATTTAGGGTGAGGGTTTGGTTTAGGGTTAGAGTGAGGGTTAGGTTAAGGGTTAGGGTTAGATTAGGGTTAGGGTATGTCCTAGGGTGAGGATTAGAGTTAGTGTTAGGTTTAGGGTGAGGGTTAGTGTTAGGTTTTGGGTGAGGTTTAGCGTTAGGGTTAGGGTCAGGGTTAGGTTTAGGGGGAGGGTTTGGTTTAGGGTTAGAGTTACGGTGAGGGTGAGTTTTAAGTTTAGGTTTATGGTTATGGTTATTCTTAGGGTTAGGTTTAAGGTTAAGGTTAAGGTAAGGGTGAGGGTGAGAGTGATCTTGAGGGTTAGGGTTAGGGTTAGGTTGAGGCTTAGAGTTACGGTTAGTGTAAGGGTGAGGGTGAGGTTTAGGGTTATTGTTAGGGTTAGCGTTTGGTTTAGTGTGAGTGTTAGGGTTAGGTTTAGTGTTATGGTTAGGGTTATGGTGAGGGCTAGTGTGAGGGTGAGGATTAGGGTTAGGGTTAGGCTTAGGCTTAGTGTTAAGCTGAGGGTGATGCTGAGGGTGAGGGTTAGGGTTTGGGTTAGGCTTAGGCTTAGTCTGAGGTTGAGTGTGAGCGTTAGGGTTAGGTTTTGGGTTCGGGTTAGGCTTAGTGTTAGGCGGAGGGTGGGGTGAGGGTCAAGGTTAGGTTTAGGGTGAGGGTGAGGTTTAGGGTTAAGGTTAGCGTTAGGGTGCGGGTTAGTGTGAGGGTTAGGGTTAGGGTTAGTGTTACGGTTACGGTGAGAGTGAGGGTGAGTGTGAGGGTTAGGGTTAGCCTTAGGCCTGGTCCTCTGCTTAGGCCAAGCTTGAGTGTGAAGGTGAGGGTTAGGCTTAGGGTGATTGTTAGGGTTTTAGTGTTAGGTTGAGGGTTAGGGTTAAGGTTAGGGTGAGTTTTAGGTTTAAGATTAAGGTTAGGGTGAGTGCTAGGGTGAGGGTGAGGGTTAGGGTAGAATTATTGTGAGTTTTAGGGTTAGGGTTAGGTTTAGGGTTAGGGTGAGTGTTAGGGTGAGGGTTACGGTGAGGGTGAGGGTTAGGGTTAGGGTGAGGGTTAGGGTTAGGGTGAGGGTGAGGGTTAGATTAGGGTTAGGGTTAGTGTTATTGTTAGTGTTATGGTTAGGTTTAAGTTTACAGTGAGGGTGAGGCTGAGGGTGAAGTTTAGGTTTAGGGTTAGGGTGAGGTTTAGGTTAGGGTTAGGGTAAGGGTTAGGGTGAGGGTTTGGGTTAGGGTTAGGGTTACGGTGAGGTTGAGTGTTTGGGTTAGGGTGAGGGTTAGTGTTATTGTTAGGTTTAGGGTTAGAGTTACGGTGAAGGTGCAGGTTAGCGTGATGGTTAGGGTTAAGGTGAGGTTTAGGGTTAGGTTTAGGTTTAGGATGAGGGTGAGGGTGAAGTTTAGGGTTAGTTGTAGGGTTAGGGTGAGGGTTAGTGTGAGGTTTAGGATTAGGGTTAGTGTTAAGGTTAGGGTTATGGTGAGGGTTAGGATGAGGGTGAGGGTTATGGTGAGGGTTAGGTTTAGGCTTAGCATTAGGATTAGGGTTAGTGTTAGGGTGAGTGTTTGGGTTAGGCTTAGGGTTAGGGTTAGGCTTAGCGTTAAGCTGAGGGTGAGGGTGAGGGTGAGGGTTAGGGATAGGGTTTGGGTTAGGGTTAGCGTTTGTGTGAGAGTAAGGTTTAGGGTTAGAGTGAGAGTTAGGTTGAGGATTAGGGTTAGGATTAGTGTTAGGGTTAGTGTTAGGGTGAGGGTTAGTATGAGGGTGATGTTTAGGGTTAGGTTTAAGGTGAGGGTGAGGGTGAGGTTTAGGGTTAGAGTTAGGGTAAGGGTGAGGGATAGGGTGAGGTTTAGGGTTAGGGTTAGTGTTAGGGTTAGGGTGAGGGTTAGTGTTAGGGTGCGGGTTAGGTTTAGGGTTAGGATTAGGATTAGTGTTAGTGTGAGTGTGAGTATGAGGGTTAAGGTTAGGGTTAGGTGTAGGCTTAGGGATAGGCTTAGGGTGAGGGTTAACGTTTGGGTGAGGGTGACATTTAGGGTTTGAGTTAGTGTTAATTTGAGGTTTAGTGTGAGGGTTAGTGTTAGGGTTAGTGTTAGGGTTAGGATTAAGGTGAGGATTAGGGTGATGGTTAGGGTTAGGGATAGGATTAGGTTTAGGCATAGGGTGAGGGTTAGGGTTATGGTGAGGCTGAGGTTTAGATTTAGGTTGAGGGTTAGGATTAGGTCTAGGTTTAGGGTAAGGATTAGGATTCGGGTGAGGTTTAGCATGAGGGTTAGGATTAGGAATAGGGTTAGGATGAGGGTAGGGTGAGGCTGAGGTTTAGGGTTACAGTGAGGTTTAGTGTTTGGGTTAGGTTAAGGGTTAGGTTTAGGTTTAGGGTTAGGGTCACGGTGAGGCTAAGGGTTAGTGTTAGTTTAAGGTTAGAATAAGGTTTAGGGTTAGGGTGAGGGTTAGGGTTATTGTTAGGGTGAGGGTTAGTATGAGGGTTAGGGTTACAATTTGGGTTATTGTGAGGGCTAGGTTGAGGGTGAGGTTTAGTGTAAGGGTTAGGGTGAGGTTTAATGTTAGGGTTAGGGGTAGGGTTAGGGTGAGTTTTAGGGTTCGTGTTACGGTGAGGATGAGGGTTAGGTTTGAGGTGAGGGTTAGGGTGAGGACTAAGGTGAGTGTGAATGTTAGGGTTAAGTTTATGGTTAGGGTCAGGGTTAGGGTGAGGGTGAGTGTGAGGGTTAGTGTTCGAATTAGGCTTAGGCTTAGGGTTAGGCTGAGGATGAGGGTGGGGATGAGCATTAAAATTCGAGTTATGGTTCCGGTTACGGTTAGGTTGAGGGTTAGGATGAGGGTTAGGGTTTGGATTAGGGTTAGGGAGAGGGCTAAGTTCAGTGTGAGGTTAAGGTTTAGGTATAGGCTTAGGCTTAGGTTTTGGCTGAGGCTTAAGGTGAGGGTGAGGGTTAGGGTTAGAGTGATTGTTAGGGTTACGCTTAGGGTGAGGGTTAGGATGAGGTTTAGGATTGGGGTGAGGGTTAGGATGAGGGTGACTGTAAGAGTAAAATGAGGGTTAGGCTGAGAGTGAGGATTACAGTAAATGGGAGGGTTCGGGTTAGGGTTAGGGTTAGGGTGAGGGTTAGGGTTAGGATTAGGGTGAGTGTGAGGGTTAGAGTTAGGGTTACGGTTAGGCTTATGGTTAGATTGAGGGTGAGTGTGAGGGTTAGGATTAGGGTTTGGGTTAGGCTTAGGGTTAGAGTGAGTGTTAGGGTTAGGGTTTGGTTTAGGGTGAGGGTGAGGTATAGGGTTAGGGTTAATGTGAGGGTGAGGGTGAGGGTTAGGGTTTGGGTTAGTGTGAGAGTTAGGTTTAGGGTGAGGGCTACAGTGAGGGTGAGTTTTAGGGTTAGGTTTAGGGTGATGTTTAGGGTTAGGCTGAGGTTTAGGGATAGGGGAAGGGTGAGGTTTAGGGTTATGGTTAGCGTTAGGGTTAGGGCGAGGGTGAGGTTTAGGGTTAGAGTTTGGGTTAGGGTGAGGGTTAGGGTGAGGGTTAGGGTTAGTGTTAGTGTTAGGGGTAGGGTTAGGATGAGGGTTAGGGTGAGGGTGAGGGTTAGGGTAAGGGTTAGGATTAGGATTAGAGTTAAGGTGATGGTGAGTGTGAGGGTTAGTCTTAGGGTTATGAATAGGGTTAGCATTAGGGTTAGGTTGAGGGTGAGGTTTAAGGTTAGGGTTAGGTTTAGAGTGAGGGTAAGGGTGAGGGTTAGGATGAGGGTTAGGGTTAGGGTGATGGTTAGGGTTATATTTAGCTTGAAGTTTAGGGTGAGGTTTAGAGCTAGGTTGAGGGTTAGTGTGAGGGTGATGGTAAGGTTAAATTTGAGGGTTAGGCTGAGGGTGAGGGTTAAGATAAGGGTGAGGGTTTCGGTTTGGCTGAGGGTTAGGTTAAGGGTGAGGGTTAGGGATTAGGGTGAGGGTGAGGGTTAGATTGAAGTTTAGGGTTAGGGTTTAGTGTGAGGTTCAGGGTGAGGATGAGGGTTAGGGTTCAGTGAGGGTAAAGGTTAGAATTAGAGTTAGGGTGAGGGCTAGGGTGAGGGTAAGGTTTAGGGTTAGGGTTAGGGTTAGGGTGAGGTTTAGTCTTAGGGTGAGGTTTAGGGTTGGTGTGAGGGTTAGTGTTAGCATTACATTTAGTGCCATGGTGAGGGTAAGTGTTAGGGTGAGGGTTAGAGTTAAGGTGATATTTATAGTTAGGGTGAGGGTAAAGGTTAGGGTTATTGTTAATTTTAGGTTTAGGGTTACATTGAGGGTGAGGGTGAGGGTAAGGGTTAGGGTTAGGGTGAGGTTTAGGGTTAGGATTAGGGTTAGAGTTAGGGTTAGGGTGAGGGCAAGGTTTAGGGTTAGATTTAGGCTTAGGGTGAGGGTTAGTGTGAGGGTTAGTTTTAGGGTTAGTGTTAGGTTAGGGTTAGGGTGAGGGTTAGTGTGAAGGTTAGGGTTACAGTTAGGGTTAGAGTTAGGATTAGGGTTAGGGTGAGGGTGAGTGTCTGGTTTAGGGTTAGGTTTAGGGTTAGGCTTATGTTTAGGGTGAGGGTGAGGTTGAGGGTGAGGGTTAGGGTTAGGGTGAGGTTTAGGATTAGGGTTATGGTGAGGGTTAGGATGAGGTTTAGGGTTAGGATTAGGGTTAGGGTGAGGGCTAGTGTGAGAGTGAGTTTTAGTGTTAGGGTTAGGATGAGGTTTAGGGTTAGGTTTAGGGTGAGGGTGAGGTTTAGTGTTAGAGTTAGGGTTAGGGTGAGAGTTAGGATTAGGGGTAGTGTTAGGGTTAGGGTTAGGGTGAGTTTTAGGGTTAGGGTGAGTGTTATGGTTATGGTTATGATTAGGATTAGGGTTAGGGTGAGGGTGAGTGTGAGTGTTAGGGTTAAGGTTAGGCATAGGATGAGGGTGAGGTTGGGGGTAAGGATTAGTGTCTGGGTTATGGTTAGGGTTAGGTTTAGGTTGAGGGTTAGGATGAGGGTTAGGGTAAGGATTAAGGTTAGGGTGAGGGCTAGGGTGAGGGTGAGGGTTAAGGTTAGGGTTAGGGTGAGATTTATGGTTTAGGTGAGGGTTAGGGTTAGTGTGAATGTTAGTGTTAGGTTTAGTGTTAGGGTTAGGGGGAGGTTTAGGGTCAGGTTTAGGGTCAGGGTTAGTGTTAGGTTTAGGGTTAAGGTGATGGTTAGGGTTAAGGTTAGCTTGAAGGTTAGGATGAGGTTTAGGGATAGGGTGAGGTAGGGATAAGGTTACGGTAAGGGTGATGGTAAGGGTAAATTTGAGGGTTAGGGTGAGGGTGAGGGTTAGGATAAGGGTGAGGGTTACGTTTAGGGTGAGTCTTAGTGTATGGGTGAGGGTTAGGGATTATAGTGAGGGTGAGGGTTAGATTGAGGATTAGGGTTAGGCTTAATGTGTGGTTTAGGGTGAGGATGAGGGTTAGGGTTCGGTGAGGGTAAGGGTTAGAATTAGGGTTAGGGTGAGGGCTAGGGAGAGGGTAAATGTTAGGGTTAGGGGTAGGGTGCGGTTTAGGCTTAGGGTGAGGTTTAGGGTTAGTGTTATGGTTAGTGTTAGGGTTAGGGTAAGTGTTAGGGTGATCGTGTTAGGGTGAGGGTTAGGATGAGGATGAGGGTTATAGTTAGTGTGAGGGTTAGGGTTAGGGTTAGGGTTATTGTTCATTTTAGGTTTAGGGTTATGTTGAGGTTGAGTGTGAGGGTGAGGGTAAGGGTTAGGGTTAGGGTGAGGTTTAGGGTTAGGTTTAGTGTTAGAGTTAAGGTTAGGGTGAGGGTGAGGTTTAGGGTTAGATTTAGGCTTAGGGTGAGGGTTAGTGTTAGTGTTAGTGTTAGGGATAGTGTTAGGTTAGGGTTAGGTTGAGGGTTAGTGTGAGGGTTAGGGTTAGATTTAGTTTTAGTATTAGGGTTAGGGTGAGGTTGAGTGTGTGGGTTAGGGTTAGGCTTGGGGTTAGGCTGAGGATGAGGTTGAGGGTGAGGGTTAGGGATAGGGTGAGGGTTAGGATTAGGGTTAATGTGAGGGTTAGGATGAATGTTAGGGTTAGGATTAGGGTTAGAGTGAGGGCTAGGGTGAGTGTGAGGTTTAGTATTAGGGTTAGGGTGAGGTTTAGGGTTATGTTTAGGGTAAGGGTGAGGTTTAGTGTTAGAGTTAGCGTTAGGTTGAGGGTTAGGATTAGGGTTAGTGTTGGGGTTAGGGTGAGTGTTAGGGTTAGGGTGAGTGTTATGGATATGATTAGGATTAGGATTAGGTTAGGCTTATGGGGAGTGTGAGGGTTTGGGTAAGGGTTAGGCTTAGGGTTAGGCTGAGGGTGAGGTTGAGGGTGAGGGTTAGGGTTAGGGTGAGGGTGTGTGTGAAGGTTAGGGTTAGTGTTAGGGTTAGCCTTAGGTTTAGGCTTAGGGTGAGTTAAGGGAGAGGGTTAGGGTTAGGGTTAGTGTTAGGGTTAGGGTTAGGGTGAGGTTTAGTTTTAGGGTTAGGGTTAGAGTTAGGGTTAGGGTGAGGGTTAGTGTGACGGTTAGTGTTAAAATTAAGATGTGGGTGAGCTTTAGGGTTAGGGTGATGCTTAGGGTTACGGTCAGGGTGAGGGTGAGTATGTGGGTTAGGGTTAGTGTGAAGGTTAGGCTGAGGGTGACAGTAAGGGTAAAGTTGAGGGTTAGGCTGAGAGTGAGGATTATGGTAAATGTGAGGTTTAGGGATATGGTGAGTGTTAGGGTTAGGGTTAGGGTGAGGGTGTGGTTTAGACTGAGGATTAATTTTAGGGTTAGTGTGAGGTTTATGGTGAGGATGAAGTTTAGGGATAGGGTGAGGGCTAGGGTGAGGGTGAGGTTTAGGATTAGGGTTAGGGTGAGTGTGAGGATTAGAGTTAGTGTTAGGGTTAGCCTTATGTTTAGGCTCAGGGTGTGGGTGCCGGTGAGGGTTAGGGTTAGGGTGAGGGTTAGGGTTAGGATTAGGGTGAGGTTGAGGTTTAGCGGTAGAGTTGGGGTTAGGGTGAGGGTTAGGGTGAGGTTTAGGTTTAGGGTGAGTGTTAGGGTGGGGGTGACGGTAAGGGTAAAGTTTAGGGTTAGGCTTAGGGTGAGAGTTACTCTAAGGGTTAGGGTTAGGGTTAGTGTGAGGGTTAGGGTTAGTGGAAGGGTGAGGGTGAGGGTAAGATTGAGGATTAGTGTTAGGGTGAGGTTTAGGATGAGGATGAGGGTTAGGGTTAGGGTTAGGGTTATTGTTAGTGTTATGGTTACAGTTAAGTTTGCAGTGAGGGTGAGGCTGAGGGTGAGGTTTATGGTTAGGTTTAGGTTTAGGTTTAGGGTTAGGGTTAGTAATATTTTTTGGGTTAGGGTTAGATTTACAGTAAGGGTGAGGGTGAGGGTTAGGTTTAGCGTGAAGTTTATGGTGAGGTTTAGGGTTAGGGTTAGGTTGAGGGTGATGTTTAGTATTAGAATTAGGTTTATGGGGAGGGTTAGGGTGAGAGGTAGGGTTAGGTTTAGTGTTAGTCTTAGGGTGAGGGTGAGGGTTAGGTTGAGGTTTAGGGATAGGCTTAGGGTTAGGATTAGGATTACGGTGAGGATGAGTTTGAGTGTTAGGTTTAGGCTTAGGTTTAGGGTTAGGTTGAGGGTGAAGGTAGGTGTGAGTGTTATGGTTAAGGTGAGGGTGAGGATTAGGTTTAGGGTGAGGGTTAGGATTTGGATTAGGATTAAGGTGAGGGTGAGGGTTATGGTTAGGTTGAGGGTTAGGGTTAGGTTTAGGATTAGGGTGAGGGTTAGGGTTAGGATTAAGGTTAGGTTTAGGTTTAGGTTTAGGATTAGTGTTTTTGTTAAGGTTAGGGTTAGAATTATGGTGAGGGTGAGGGCGAGGGTGAGGGTGAGGGTTAGGCTTAGGGTGAGGTTTAGGGTTAGGGTGAGGATTAGCGTTAGGGTGTAGGTGAGGTTTAGTATTAGAGTTAGGGTTAGGGGGAGGGTTAGGTTGAGGGTTAGGGTTAGGGTTAGGGTTCGGCTGAGTATGAGGGTTAGGGTTAGGATTAGGGTTAGGTTGAGGGCTGGGTGAGGGTGAGGTTTAGGGTTAGGGTTAGGCTTAGGGTAAGGGTAAGGCTGAGGGTGAGGTTGAGGGTGAGGGTTAAGCTTAGGGTGATGGTTAGGGTTACGGTTACGTTGAAGTTTAGCCTGAGGTTTAGGGGTAGAGTGAAGGTTAGTGTGAGGGTGATGGTAAGGGTAAAATTGAGGGTTAGTCTGAGGGTGAGAATTAAGATAAGGATGAGGGTTAGGGTTAGGGTGAGGGTTAGGGTAAGGGTAAGGGTTAGGGGTTATGGTGAGGGTCAGGGTTAGATTGAGGATTAGGGTTAGGTTTAGGGTGAGGATGAGGGTTAGGGTTAGGGTGAGGATTAGGGTTAGAATTAGGTTTAGGGTGAGGGCTAGTATGAGGGTGAGGGTTAGGGTTAGTGTTAGGGTTAGGTTGAGTTTTAGGGTTAGGGTGAGGGTTAGGGTTAGTGTGAGGGTTAGTTTTAGGGTTCGGGTTAGTATTGGGGTGAGGGTAAGTGTTAGGGTGAGGTTTAGGTTTAGGGTGAGGGTTATAGTTAGGTTGAGGGTTAGGGTTAGGGTTAAGGTTATTGGTAGGTTTAGGATTATGTTGAGGGTGAGGGTGAGTTTGAGGGCTAAGTTTAGGGTTAGGGTTAGGGTGAGATTTAGGATTAGGATTAGGGTTAGAGTTACGGTTAGGGTGAAGGTGAGGTTTAGGGTTAGAGTTAGGCTTAGGGTGAGTGTTAGTGTGAGGGTTAGGGTTAGGGTTAGTGTTGGTTAGGTTTAGGGTGAGGTTTAGTGTGAGGGTTAGGGTTATAGTGATAGGGTTAGTATTAGGGTTATGGTGAGGGTGAGTGTGTGGGTTAGGGTTAGGTTTAGTGTTAGGCTTAGGGTTAGGCTGAGGTTGAGGTTGAGGGTCATGGTTAGGGTTAGGGTGAGGGTTAGAGTTAGGGTTAGATTGAGGGTTAGGATGATGGTTAGGGTTAGGATTAGGGTTAGGTTGAGCACTGGGGTGACTGTTAGTGTGAGAGTTAGGGTTAGGGATAGGGTTAGGTTTAGGATTAGGCTTAGGTTGAGGGTGAGTGTGAGGGTTAGACTTAGGGTTAGGGTTAGGCTTAGGGTTAGGGTTAGGCCTAGGCTTAGGGTTTGGTTTAGGGTGAGGTTGAGGGTTAGGATTAGTGTTAGGGTTTGAGTTAGGGTTAGGCTATGGGTGAGTGTGGGGGTGAACATTAGGGTTAGGGTGATGGTTAGGCTTAGGTTTAGTGTTATTGTTAGGGTTAGGTGTAGAGTTACGGTGAGCGTGAGGTTGAGGGTGAGGGTGAGGGTTAGGGTTATGGTTAGGTGAGTTTTAGGGTTAGTGTTATAGGGTTAGGGTGAGGGTGAGGTTTAGGGTTAGAGTTAGGGTTAGAGTTAGGGTTAGGCTTAGGGTATGGTGAGGGTGAGGGTGGGGGAGAGGATTAGGGTTAGGTTTAGGGTTAGGGTTAGAGTTCGTGTTAGGGTTAGAGGTAGGGTTATTGTTAGTGTTATGGTTAGGGTTAAGTTTGCAGTGAGTGTGAGACTGAGGGTGAGGTTTATGGTTAGGGTTAGGTTTAGGGTTAATGTTATTGTTAGGGTTTGGGTTAGAGTTAAGCTGAGGTTGAGGGTGAAGGTGAGGGTTAGGATGAGGGTTAAGGTTAGGATTAGGGTTAGGGTGAGGGCTCGGGTGAGGGTGAGGGTTAGGTTTAGCGTTAGGGTGAGGTTTAGGGTTAAGGTGAGGGTTAGGGTAAGTGTGAGCGTTAGTGTTAGGTTTCGGTTTTGTGTTAGGTTTTTGCGGAGGGTTAGGGTCAGGGTTAGGTTTAGGGTTAGTGTTATGGTTAGGGTTAAGGTGATGGTTAGGTTTACGTTTAGCTTGAAGGTTAGGATGAGGTTTAGGGATAGGATGAGGGTTAGGGTAAGGGTGATGGTAAGGGTAAATTTGAGGGGTAGTCTATGGGTGAGGGCTAAGATAAGCGT